>NW_027596464.1:0-285140 GCF_964194155.1 Cetorhinus maximus
ACCAGACATTCTACTCACTGTTGAGAAAACCCTACAGATGACAAAAGCTTTAATTGTTTAAGCAAACACCCAGAATTTGAACCGAATTCTGTTGACAAATACGTTTCCTTCAGTCCACCTTGTTCTAAAATCTCAACTGAGCTCCACCGATCTTCACGTGATACACAAGGTCTGTTAGCACGTATAAATGCAATGTAACTACCTGTTAGCTCCAAAACTTTCCTTAATCCTGGCCAACCACGTAAAAAGCTTTTTTATTTAGTAGAATAACTTCAAACGTTCTGCCTCCTTGTCCTTAGCTTATTCAAAGCGCCCGCATTATCATAATCTTGGCTTTCTAGCTGTTAACCTCTTAAGTCAAGATGCTCCAAACTTTTAAGAATAATAAACTCCAAGGTTGGGTAAATTGCATTTAATTTACGGCTGCTTTTCCCAGTTTTTGCCACCAGATAACCCCACTGCCTTACAGTTAAATCCTTCATTCCTAAAACTAACAATTGGATTGAAAATCATCTGATCTATGACACTAGGCATACGTAACAGAAGGTGAATTTTTCACCGCAGTATCAGGTACAAATTTACTATTAACCTGGTATACCAGTTCCAAGGTTACAGTTCGACCGGGGCGCCAGGTACATGATCACGTTCAAATTGGGGTATCCGGTACAAAGCCACTGTTAGACTGAATTATCAGTTAGAATGGCACTGCTGGACTGGAATGTCATGTACATGGTCAATGTTAGATCAGGATATCAGTTACAAGGGCAGTGTTACACTGGATCATCAGTTACAAGGTGGCTGTTAGAGCGAAGTTTCAGGTACAAGGCGAATAGGATACCATATTTCAACCCCATGGTCACCGTTTGACGACAGTATCTGTTGGAATCCCACTGATGGACCTATGTATAATTTAAATGAGCACTGTGTGACCTGGTATTAGTTGCATGGTCACTGTAAATACGTGGTGTCAGGTATAAGGTCATTTTAGATTGTCTAGTGTCATTTATATGGACACTAATATTCCATGGATTTCAATTACAGGGTTAAGTTACACCGGGGCATCATTTTCCAGGTCAGCTTTAAAGTTAAACTCTCTTATCATTTCCATGGCAATTGTTGATCCATAGCATCAGTATTATGTTTACTGTTAAATCAAGCAGTTTCAAATCATCAGTCCACTATTCCCCATGCTGATCACTAGACAATAATCAACCATACATCCTTTTGGACTGTTACTGCTTCTGTCCACCCTCTGGCACTTGTGTTATGTTCATCCCCTGAGAAATTAATTGGGCAGCATTTTATCTCCGGAATAATCAAAGCTCTGGATTTGAGTCTGTTTTTCTTTTCTTATCTGTGCTGCAAGCCTGCAGGATTACATAACCTGTTTATCACAAAAGTGGCAGACGTCACGTGCTTGCTTCGAATGAATTATCTTGACAGGAATGCCATGTTGTTTTTACTATATTTTTTCCATACAAAGTGATGGGATGAAAGGGTTAAGGCATCTTGTTTGTTAATTGACTGTAATTAATGTCAGCCAGTGTATTGTTTAATTGAATCGCCGGAGACTCTCCTCCACCTATATCTAGGCAATGCTTTCAATGTGTATATCAGTGTTTGACAGAGTGCGGTCTCCAGTATAAACAGCGATCATTGGATCTCACAGCAAATGACATCATGTTGTCTGAAATTCCAACTGAACTTCGGATTGTGTGGGTGATTTATGATTTACAAAGGATTTACTATCCGCTCCTCGCTGCTGTTGGTATTCCTGGTGAGTGATTATTTTAGAAACTTGTTTTATAATACATCTTTCACTGTGTTTGTTGTCCTTGTCCTTAATGTGAGTTAATTAATTTTATTCTCTTTAATTCTTGTGTCCTGTGACGTGTAATGCCCTGTGCTTCTGTCAAGTAGCATTTCATCTGTTGCTGATTCCCTGATCACAGTTCAATGGACCGTTTGTACATCTCAGGACTTGTTTCAAGTGATCTTTTTCTTCAGAATTTGGCTGGTTGAATATTTTACGCAATAAATATTAGTGATGAATTATAGCTATTGAACAGCTGCAGTCTGTTGTTTAAACTGAACCCCAATATCTGAGCAGAAATATGTTATGCAGGTATTGGTTTTGCGGTGTGATGCAGATCGTAATTTGCACTGATCTGTGAAAATTAGGGCAGACAGGAATGATGGAAAATCTCAGATAATGATTCAGCTCCAGGCAAGTTCCATTCCACCATCTCCCGGTTTGCCTAACAGTCACCAAATTTAGATATTTAGGAGAGGATTTAAAATGTAATAATTGTTCAACAATGCTTGCTCCCCTCACCAACAATTGACTCCGTTCCCATTTCTGTCCACAGACCTAATTTCCTTCCCTTGTCTCTGCATTAATTTATTCAGAGCTGTAAATCATTATCCTCCTCCCACAGTTTTTTATTTTCAAAATGTGTTCTTGGGAAATGGATGCTTGTGACAAAGTTCCATTTATTACCCATCCAGAGGTGAGCTGAGAAGCTGGTGCTGAGTCTTCTTGCTGAGCTGAAGTATTCCCTCTGCTGACAGTGCTCCTACCTGGTGTTAGGGAATTCCGGAACTCTGATGAAGGGAGAGGTTACCGTTCCAAGTCAGGATGTTGCGTCAGAGAAGGTGAATCTCGCGGCTTTGCACACCTTCTACGTTTTGCTGTGCTGGTACGTGCTGTCGAAGTAGCCCCGGTGTTTTGTTGTAGTTGATTCTGTAGACATTCTTCCTGCATCCACGGATGTGGAGGCGGAGAAATATCAAGTTTAATGATGGACGGTCACTGATGGAAAATCTATTCCATTTTTGAAGGTGATTCTGCTTATTGTGTGTTGCTGTGATAATCATACTGATGAGTAGTGAGCGTTCCATCATATTTCAGGCTTGAGATTTCCAGGCGTTTGATTGTTTTGGTGGAAGGCGTGGTGTGGGGGGTGGGCTGGGGGCTGCCTGCTTGTGGACACTGGTTCACCGCACTCCCACTAAACTGCTGAACACCGAACTTCCTCACCATGTTCCTCAGTTGCTGATATAGTTAATAGTTCCATCTGCTTAGCCACTGTTCTTATGCTGCTCCATTCTGTAGTCATCACCCCTGCCCTTGTAAATAAACAACCCCTGATGCATCAGTCCTTGTAAGCAAACACTCCATCTCTAACCTCTCTTTCCTCTACAAATTCCTTGCGCCTGCTGCTAGCCCCCACGTCTCTGCCCCACTTTCTAGGGACACCATGCTTAAATCCTTCTAACCATTTTTCTCCCTTGTTACAACTCTTACACCGTCCTTAGCAATGGCACAAATTATATCTTATGTGACTGTGCTAATGTCAAGCTGCCTCTCTTTCCTTTTCTCGACATGTCTGCAGCCTTTGGCATGGGTGACCACTGTGAAATATTAAGACTTTCATGTTCTGAATTTCCTCCTAAATCTGTTGTCCTCACTACAAACTTATCATCCGTTAAGATACTTCTTAAAATGTGTTTTTTTTGTTATTCCCCCTAAGCCAGCCTTCCTTGACCTGATCACCATTTCCCTCTTGTGTAACTTCCCTCTATCTGAAGCTGGTGTCTGGAGTCCGTTGCGGTGAATTTGATACAGACTGTATCATTAACCGGAGCTCCCGATGCCAACAGTGGTGAATATTGAAATATCCGCCGCTGTGCACATCAGGACCCATCAGATATCTTGATCCAGGCGCATGCATGGTAATTTCCCACTAACTTTAAACTTCTGATGGGCTGATTTGTACTGCCCGGACCCCTCTAACAATGACTCCGACACTGACTTCAGGTTTGGACTCGTGTGCCTGTTGTGTGACAGGTGCTTGCCCTAGTATTTACCCGCTGTTAATTTCTACCATGTGTCAGTGAATAACTGTCGAGCGCAGCCCATGCACGCCCAACCCCCACCTACAGACCTCCCATATTCAGCCCACACACAACAACCCACAGCATCCCCAACTACTGACCCCAGAATGCGCAAGCTGACCCGATTGCCTTCCCCTCGACCCACTTGCACACCTCTCACTAGCCTTCGCCCGTCCATTCAACCCCCAACTGACTGCAAAGCACATTAACTACTCACCCATCCCCATCCTAACTACTAAGCACCCCGCCGTCTACGCACCTCATACCCACCTCATCTCCCCCACCCCGCTACGTGGGTATGAAAAACAAGCTGCAAGCGTGGAAAAAGAGAGGGCTTTAATTATATTTAAAATCAGCGCTGATCATCCCAGTATCACCACCAAATGGGAGGCCAGGACAATTAATTTTATGAATTATCTCACGTATTAATTTACACACACATCACTGCCCTGTGTTAATATTGCACCAGAATCTTCAGTTTCCCTGAGATATTAACACAGACGTCTATCATTCTATCCTCATCCAGCGTTTCTACAGGCGAGAAACTGGTAAATATTGTAAATTTTCGTAACTTGGCTGTTCGGGTACACAAACTAGAGAAAGCTAACATACAATATGTTTTACTTATTATCCATTCATGGGAAATGGGCTTCGTTGGCTGGGCCAGTATTAATTACCCATCACTAGTTGCCCTTGTGAAGGTGGTGCTGAGCTGCCTTCTTGAACTGCTATAGTCCACGTGGTGTAGGTACACCCACAGTGCTGTTCGGAAGGTAATTCCAGGATTTTTGCCCAGCGACAGTGATGGAACGGCGATATATTTCCAAGTCAGGACGGCGAGTGACTTGGAGGGGAACTTCCTTGTGGTGCTGTTCACATCTGTCTGCTGTCCTTGTCCTTCTATATGGTAGTGGTCGGGGTTTGGAAGGTGCAGCCGAAGGAGCCTTGGTGAGATCCTGCAGTGCATCTTGTAGATGGTACACACTGCTGCTACTATGCAATGGTGGTGGAGGCAGTGAATTTTTTTGGATGTGCTGCCATTCCAGCGAGGTGCATTGCCTTGAATGGTGTTAAGCTTCTTGATTGTTCTGGGAGCTGCACCCATCCAAGCAAGCGAGGAGCATTCCACCACACTCCTGACTTGTGCCTTGCAGATGGTGGACAGGCTTTGGGGAGTCAAGAGGTGAATTATGCGTCGCACTATTCCTAATCTCTGACCTGCTCTTGTATCCATAGTATTTATATGGCTCGTTCAGTTCTGTTTTTGTTCAATTGTAAACGCCAGGATTTGTTAGTGGGGGGTTCAGTGATGGTAATGCCATTGAATGACAAAGGGCGATGATTGCGTTCTCCCTTGTTGGAGATGGTCATTGCCTGACACTTGAGTGGCGCGCATGTGACTTGCCACTTGTGAGTGCAAGCCTTTGTATTGTCCAGGTCTTGCTGCATTTGGGCATGGGCTGCTTCAGTATATGAGGAGTAGTTAATGGTGCTGAACATTTTGCAATCATCAGCGAACATCCCACTTCTGACCTAATGATGGAAAGAAGGTCGTTGACGAAGCAGCTGAAGATCGTTGGGCCGAGGGCACTACCCTTAAGAAATTCTGCAGTGAAGTCCTAGAGCTGAGGTGACCGACCTCCAACAACCACAACCATCTTCCTTTGTGCTAGGTATAGTTCGAAGCAGCAGAGATTTCCCCCCTGATTCACATTGACTCCAGGTTTGCTAGGGCCCCTTGATGCCACACTCTGCCAATTGTTGCGTTGATGCCCAGGGCAGCCGCTCTCACCTCCCCTCGGGAGTTCAGCTCTTTTGCCCATGTTTGAGAAAAAGCTGTAATGGGGTTAGGATACAGCAATACAGCAAGTGAAAAGGATAATAAATGGCAGTGTTCCCTGTATTCGAGTAAGGAACTGTTGATATAATTATGCACGTGATTGGTGAGAAAACATATGGATTAATGTGTACAGTTTCGGCCTCCTTGCCTAAGGAACAATATACTTATCTAATCAATCAATCAATGAATCAAATTAGACGTGCATCATCTTTAATTTAGAGGAGGGGTGATTATCTCTTCGAGTCATAAAAATTATTTAGTGTCCTCATAGGGTAAATGCTGAGAGAATGTTTCCCTTAGCTGGGGAGTCCAGAACTCGAGCCCATAGCCTGAGAATAAGGTGCTAGCCATTTAGGATTGAGATGAGGAGAATCCTCTTCACTCAGAAAGTGAAGAATCTTTGGAATTATCAAATCTAGAGGGTTGTTGGTGTCAATAGAGTCAAGAAAGTGGTCGACAGATCTTTGGTGTCTAAGGCCATCAGGGTACATTGGGATAGTGTTGGAAAGTAGAGGTCGAAGAACGGCCATGGGCTTAGTGAACATTAAAGTTGGCCAAAGGGAACACATGGCTTTCTCTTGCTCCTAGTTCTTGCATTGTTATGTAACAACCTCAATTCTCAACAACAGGCCCATTTAGTTCCTGGCCCAGAACACACACATCCGATCCATTGGTAAATTCTCTCCTGCTTTCCAGCCTGATATTTGGGTGTTGTCACTCTCCGCTGTTCCTTTCTGTTGGCCAGTATCCAGCTCTGATTCAATCTCTAACTTATTTTCTTCAGTTTAGGGATCTATTTACCTACCCTGTTCTTTTGTTCTTTTCGAGAGTCTGTTTGTTACTGGGATTCAGTCTAAGGGTTCATTGTGACTTTTGGCGAAGGCAATAATTATCAGGAAGGCACATTCGGACATCCTGATTTTAAAGACAATTTCTGAATTCAAATCTATATTTACTTCTTTACACAACCTTAATATTCCACTCAAATGTCTTGTCAAATAAAAATGATCCCTTTTCATTCAGTACAAATCACAGCCCATCCTACATATGATTTTCCAAGGTTCATGTGTGCAGTTTGCAGCATGTTCATGGGATATTAAGCAGGACTAGTAATGGGGTGAGTGATTTCCACTCCGGACTCCATGAATAACGTCGGGAAATGGCGCTGGGACCTTCTGCTGGATTTGGTTTCCTGCTACAACAGGATGATGTTTAACTCGAAGTAATCCCTCCAGCGGAAAGTTCAAACACTGGTAAAGTAATTAGATTCTGACCTTGGATAACTCTGTTCAAATTTCACTCTATCAGTCTGCAACAGTTGCTCTAAGTTAAAGAATAAATTTCCTGTCTTTGTCTTCCTTACAGCGAACTTACTGACTATTGTGACCTGTCTCAGGGAAGGTGTGGTCTCTCAAAATGTGTTTCCCGTTACCTGGTGTCCATGGCAACCGCGGATCTACTGGTCGTTATACTTGATCTCATATTCAGATAAATTGCTATTCGTTACTGGGCTCAGTTTCAGTTCATGTGGACGATTAAAGTGTGTAATATCCATGCAGTCCTGCTTTATGCCGCCACAGATTGTTCTGTCTGGTTCACAGTCCCTTTCACCTTTGATAGATTTCTGGCTATTTGTTTCCAGTAGTTGTAAACAAAACATTGCACTGAGCGTAAGGCGGCTGTGGTTCTCGGAACAGTGAGTCTGCTATTCTGTGTGAAGAACACTTTCTGGTACTTTACGTATGAAGGTTAATATACAATTTCCAACGCTCCTTGGTTTTGCACATTAGTGACGGATGCTGAACTTTCATCGATGTGGGCAGCAATCGAATTTCTTCATTATATTTTAACCCCATTTGCACTATTTGTTTTGATTTTGGTGTTTAATGCTTTAATTGTCGGATATATTTTAGTGTCGAGCAGAGCCCGCAGGAGACCCCGGGCTCACTGCAGTGGGGAGAATCCCAGTGACCCAGAGATGGAGAAACGCAGGAAATCCATCAGTTTACTTTTTGCTATATCGGCGAATTTTATCCTGTTGTGGGCAATCTTTATGATCTATTCTGTTTGTAACAGGCTTTATTTTTTAGATGCTATTCCTGTAAATTTACCTCGTTTTGTGCAGGAACTGGGATTTATGTTTCAGCTCCTGAGTTGTTGCACCAACACGGCCATTTATGCAGTGACTCAGACTAAATTCAGGGAGGAGCTGAAGAATATGGTGAAATATCCCTTTTCTGTAATTGTTAAATTTATTAAACCGTGAGAAGAATTTCCATTATCAATACGAGTTGACCCTGTTTTATTCTCAATCTCTTCACCTCGGTGATGAGCACAGGGTGAGGCCGGTTTCCATCTTTCACCGCGAGGATTCAGTGACTAACAGAAACGGTGCATTTGGGAAGTAATTCACCTCAGTCCTGTTTGGTCCTGTTGGTTTTCAGGTTATTCCAACTCTCCGGTTCGCCTTGGGCCTGGTGGGTGAAATTCCCACCCACCAGCCTCGAGTTTCATGTCATTACACAAAGGAGGCTTGGAGGATAAGGTCACTCGGGCAGGTTACTGCCGCAGTGTCTCCAGCATCCCAGGGAAACCTTGTTCAAAACATTTCGGACTAACCAGCAGATTGGAGGGAGGTTTTCAGCGGTTCAAAGGTCAGTGATTTCAGCTTTTCAAAATCATTCTGTGAGTTTATTGCTTTTAGAGCTGAACAGCCCCAGAACCTCGAGCGGGGAGTCTCCTCGTTTCAAATAATGGTTTCTTTCCACTGCACAAATTATGTCCCAGTGAAATTCGTCAATTCAAATGTCCCTCTAAACCCATCCGGAAACAGGATGTTCAGGAGACGAGAGAGAGGGGGACCAATGTGCTCGGAACTGAAACAAAAAACAGAAACGTTGGGAATAATCAGCAGCCCTCGCTGCCTTTGTGTAGAGAGAAACAGACTAAAGCTTTAAGAGCTTCCATCAGTGTTGTGACACCCTTAGGTGATCGAAAGGCCTCCTCCTGCTGCAGCAGTAACTGAGCTTGTCATTTCAAAGGTGTGAGGTGTGGGGTGAGGGGGGCTGGCGGGCTAAGTGGGAGCTTTTTGTGCTGGGTGGTGGTGGGAAAGTATAGAGTGAAATATCAAACTTTGTCAGCATGTGGCCAGTGGGGTACCGCACGGATCAATACATGAGAGCCAGCTGTTCACAACATATCAATGATTTGGATGTGAGCGCCAAATGTAACATTTCCAAGTTCGAGGATGACACAAAGCTCGGTGGGAACGTCTGTTGTGAGGAAGATGAAAAGCGGTTTCAAGGCGATTTGGGCAGACTTAGTGAGGGGGATAGAACAGGAAAGATAGAAGTTAATGTGGAAAAATGCCAGGTTATCCACTTTGGTAGGATAAACAGATGTGCAGATTATTTCATAAAACGTGAGATCCGAGAAAATGTAGCTGTACAAGGGGGCCTTGGTGCCCTCATCAATAAGTCTCTGAAACCTGACATACATATGAAGCAATTAGGAAGGCTAATGGAATGTTAGCTTTTATCACAAGAGGATTTGAATACAGCAGTAGCGAAGTCTCGTTTCATTTGTATATAATCTTGGTTAGGCCGCCCATGGGGTACAATATGCATGTTTGGCCCCCTTACCTTCGGAAGGGTGTAATTGTCATTGAGGGAGTGAATCGAAGGCTCACCAGACTTGCATCCGAGATGGCGAGACTGTCCTGTGAAGAAGGAATGGGGACACTGGGCCTGTATTCTCAAGAGTTTCGAAAAATTAGCAAAAAGATCTCATTAAAACAAACAAAACACCTGAATGGAAGAAAGTGTAAATGCAGGTCAGATGTTTCCCCTGGTTGGGGAGTCTAGGACGAGGAGACACAATTTCAAATTAAGGGGAAAGCCACTAGGACTGACATGAGGAGAATTGTTTTTTTACTCAGAGGTTCGCGAATCTTTGGAATTCTGCATCCCAGAGAGCTGTGGAAGTTCAATCATTGAGTATGTTTAAAGCAGAGAATGGTAGATTTCTAACTACCAAAGATATAAGAGGTATGGGGAGACTGCGGGAAAAGGATGTTGAAGTGGATGATCATCCATGATCACACTGAAAGGTGGGACAGGTTCGATGGGCTGAATGGCATACCCCTGTTCCTCTGTTCCGATGCAATAGGTTTGGGGTTTTTTTGCATTGTTTATTGTGTTAGGGGCATCGCAAACAAAGCCAGTGTTTATTGCCATCCCTCATTTCCCTTGAGAAGTTGTTGGTGGCGACGTTCTTGAAGAGAAGTGGTCCATCTGTTTTGGCTTGTCTGCAGCGGTTTGATATAACTCACGGTGTCCAGACTATTTGAGGCCAGCCACATTGCTGTGAGTCTGGAATCACGTGGAGCAGCCAGAATGTGGCGGATTCCGCGAGAATACCAGAGATTTCATATTTAAACCGAAATCATCCCCATTCCTGAAAGGGTTTCAATTCCTGATTTTTTTTAACGGAAATTCGACCAGTTGCCGTAACGGGGTTTGAACATTTGTGCTGGAGCGGGAGCCTGTGTTTTTAGCTTATCCGCATCGTGACATTACCAATACACCAGGATATCCCTGTGGGGGTGGAGGGGGGCGGGGGCATAGCAGAGAATGCCTGGGATGATGTTTACAGCGCTGGACGAACAACAGAAGAAAGAATGGATCCGCCGAAACTCTAATTGTCTGTTCCCACTGGCAAGCGGCTGTTCAGCTGCACCGGGAGCTACAAGTGATTCACTCACTCCATTCTGCTGGAATAACAAGGACACCCAGGTCTCGTTGCACATTCCCCTCTCTGAATTTATAGCCATTCAGATAATAATCTGCCTTCCTGTTTTTGCTACCAAAATGAATAACCTCAACATTATCCACATTATACTGCATCTGCCATGCATTTGCCCACTCACTCAGCATCTCGAAATCACACTGAAACATCTCTGCATCCTCCTCACTACTCACCCTCCCACCCAGCTTTGTGCCATCTGTAAATTTGGAGATATTACATTTAGCTTCCGCATCTAAATGATTAACGTGTATTGTGAATAGCTGGGGTCCCAGCACCGATCCCTGCTGTACCCCACTCGGCACTGCCTGCCATTCGGAAAAAGACCAGTTTACTCCTACTCTTTGTTTCCTGTCTGCCAACCAGTTTTCTATCCATCTCAATACAATACCCCTAATCCCATGTGCAACGGCGGCAATTAAAGAAAAATGCAGCCACGAGAGGAGGGAAATCCTGAACGGATAAAGCAAAATATTGCGGTTTCTGGAAATCTAAAACTAAAACAGAAAATGCTGGAAAAGCTCAGCAGGTCCAACAGCACCTGTGGAGAGAAAGACACGATTAACGTTTCGAGTCCGTATGACTTTTGTTCAGATAAGAAGACTCCGATGTAGAACCATGCGGGCTCGAAACGTTAACCCTATCTTTTTCTCCACAGATGCGTTTAGAATGCATCATTTAAAATGCAGCATTTTCTGTTGTTGATTCAGATGTTCTGAACGGCAATGCGGTAGAGGGAGAGATATTGGGAGAGAGAAAGGGGTTAAGCATTAACTCCACCCATTCATAAATATAATTCCGAGTCTTTAAGACGTGTAGGTAACTTTTCTCTGCCTAACCCTTCCGATATTCAACAACAAGGAACCTCGCACCTGAAAACTGGGGTTTTAGAGAAAAGCGGCTCAGTTTCAGAGGGAAACTGTTGGAAGATAGTAGGGTAAGAAGAGAAACTTCTGCTGATATTCCCGTGATCGGGAGCCTCTGAAGGATCCTCTTACGGAACGATAAAGCAGATAAAACGAAATCCCTGGGGTGATAAATGCAAAATACTGCGGATGCTGAAAATCTGAAACAAAAACAAAAAATTCTGGAAAAATTCAGCAGGTCTGATAGAATCTGTGGAGGCAGAAACAGAGTGGACTTTTCGAGTCGTTATGACCCTTCTACAGGCGGACTCGAAACTTCAACGCTATTTCTCTCTCCTCAGATGCTCTCAGGCCTGCTGAATTTTTCCAGAATTTTTTGTTTTTGTTTCAGATTTCCAGCATCCGCAGTAGCTTTCCAGCGTTTTCGTGTTTACCCCTGGGGTGATGTTCGGTGAGAACATGGTATCAGAGGGAATTGAGCAGGGGAAGAGGATCCCTGGGGTGATGTTCAGTTAGTTCAGGGAGATGATATCAGTGGGAATAAGCTGATCAGGGAGACAGTTCATTATCGAAGCAGAAGGGAGAATGACAGGGCTAATGGATTTAACAGAAAAGGTGGAAGTGGAGAGTCAGTGAGTGTTTACCGGAATAAGGACAGTGTATATGCTTAACAGAAAAGGGGTGGGGCAGGGCGAGGTGCGGGCTATGTCTGTTTGTGTATTTAAGAGAAAATGCGAAGCTAGTGTCTCAGTATCCGATCGGCCCCAGGATCTGTGAACAAGCCCCATGTTCATGGTTACTTGCTGCATATCGTTGAATCCCGTCTTTGAGTATTTTCGCCGTTTTGACCCCCCGGTATGTCCAATAGACCTAAAGCTCTGTAATAATTTGCAGGATTTGTACTTAATAAAATATCAGTGCCAGACGCGCTCCAGCCCCTAGAAATGCCCCTTGGTTTGTGCTCCGTATTCTGCCTGTGTTATATATCTAGCCCGTGGCACCGCCACCTTCAAAGTGTTTAATCAGACAATGCAGAGGAATCTTTACCCTGTTTCTGACCCCGGCTGCACCAAGCATGGGAATGTTTGATGGGGCATTGTAAAGGAAGTTTTCCGCTCCAATTTCCTGTCGTCTATCAGCCTCCGATGAAGCCGAACCCTACAGTTTGGAATTGCCAGACATGTGACTGTGACCGCCCAGAGTGAAATCACCGAGGTGACCCTCCCTGTTCAATCATTCCGCCTCGGGCAATTGCCAGAAACAGGCAGAGGTAAAGGTCTCCTTACACGGATGGGACGATGGGTAGCCTAATGGGGCCTTGGGTGCAAACAGATCCCAGACAGGATTGGTAAAACTGTGAGAAATGTGTAATAGGGAAAATGGAACGGTGTCGATGGGTCTTGGAGAAAGGAATTCAGCAAAGTCATAGCTAGTACACTTTTCATTCCAGATTTATTAGTAATTTCAGAGAATATTTTACAGGAAAGTTTATTTTAAAGTTAACAGAAATGAATATAATGACTGGGGTCACGTTGGGAATAGAACACATGCGATTTGAGTTGGTAAACTGTATGTACCACTGGAACATAGATCAGAAAGAGAAAACAGCGGCTTGACGGAAAGGGAAGGGAACAATAGTGAATAAGGAATGAGAAAAGTTACTTAATTACAATTGAAATCCTAACTCTAAGGAACTTAGATGCTTCAATTACATTACAACCATTATCATCTCGCACATTTCATACAGGTAAACGGAAATACTGTTACAGGTTCGGTTACAGATTCAGGATCACTAAGTTAACATATTTTAAATTGGAATACAGAGATCTTAATGAACAGCTGAGGAAAGGCTACGGGGTCCAAATTCAACCGATCACTTGATCTGTAAAAGAGGGAGAAAATAATGAAGCAGATGTTTATGATCTGGTGCATTTATGTTATAGTTTTTAATTGTTCAAATATTTAGAAAATTTTCAAACTGCTTCAGTCAGATTGTAGTGTTAGTGGATTGTATCTTCTCACCTTCACCAGAGTGACGGCAGTACTGTAGAAAATGCTCAGGAAGAACAGGACGATGAATGTGGAAGCAGTTGTCCAGATGTTCCCGT
The DNA here is from genome assembly GCF_964194155.1 of Cetorhinus maximus. Taxonomy (NCBI): domain Eukaryota; kingdom Metazoa; phylum Chordata; class Chondrichthyes; order Lamniformes; family Cetorhinidae; genus Cetorhinus; species Cetorhinus maximus. Next base: position 13,515 of record NW_027596464.1, read on the forward strand.
TATCGTCCTCATTGTCTTCAATCCAGATGCGGTCTGTGGAATCTACAGGGATATAACCGAGAAATTTTAATTACATTCTTATTAATCGAGGGTGTCTTACTTTTTTTAAAATATATTAATTCTATTTTATCTTCCTGAAGCTTTTGATCGCTTCAGTAATTAAATATTCAATGCATATCTATCAATGAATAATTGACTCTCAACAATCTCTGTCTGTTACTAACTAAACAGCTGCTCTCACTTTACATTTCTCATCCTGCCTCTATTGGAAAACGAGTTTTTTTTCCCTTCGATACCAGTTCATTTGGATCAATTTAGTACGACCTATCACTGGATTATATTATGACGGAAAATTCAGGAGGTTTACCAATTGATAACAATTATTTTAATGATAGGTACTGATAGGTATTAATTCCAAGACTCTGAACTCTGTTAGATATATTTTGTGAATTTTGATCTTGTTTGTTTATTTGTGGTGGTGATGTTTGGGACATAATGAACTTAAATCAGTTTATTATTAAGAACATTGCTTCAGCGTGTCTCCTGGGTCTTTATGTGCTCCCAGCAATTTTTGGAAGATGTGTCCATTAAAACGGTGCATTTCAAATTGACTTTCGTCTGTAGCCTGGCATTTGCCTTTGTGCTTTTTAAATATTTGCGTATATGTGCACGAGTATCTCTTGCTCTGCCTTTAACTGTTTTTGTGTGCCATGTTGTATGAGTGTTGATGTTTGTGTTCCTGTGGCATGAGCGTTGATATTCTTATTTAAGTGTGGCCCGCCTTTGTGTGTATGTTTGTTCATTCGTAAATGAGTGTGTATCAGTTTGTTTGTAAATTTGTTAATGAGTGTGTATCAATGTGTTTATATGTGTTGTTGTTTATGTTCACTTATTAATGTTTGTGATAAAGAGTTTGTTTACGACCATGCCTGTTAATATATCTGATATTGTGCCTTTTTATGTTCTATGTTTGATATGTTAATGATTGTGCCCCCATGAGCGTGTGAATATGTTGAGGCGTGCCTTTATGTGTTCATGGATGTTTCTAGCTATGTGTTAATGTATGTTTACGTGTCTGTGTTTACTAAAGCGTGTGTTTATATGTGTTTGTTTTATTGTGAGTGCGTGAATATATTCATAGTTGTTTCTTGTTCTATGTTTGTCAAAATGTTACTGTTTGTTCATTTATTTGTTTGTGTGCCCGTGTGTCAATTTTAATGTGTTTGTAGAAATGCCTAGGCATGTGCACTATTGTGTATGATAGTGTGTCATTAAATCTATATTGTTGTGCTCGTTGAAGCATTGTAATGAACAAGTTCATGTATGTGCTTACAGGTCCTGTCTGAGTCTGCTTATGGGGTTGTGTATATCTGCAATTGTGTCTGTTGTGTGTATCTATGCATGTGTGTTTGTGTGTGCTTGCGCACACACGTTTGCATGTGTGTGACTGTGACTGCATGTGTGTGAGAGAGTATCTGCGTTTTCAGGTGCCTGCGTGTGTGTGCGCATGTCTCTCTCTGTGTGTGTTTGTTTGTCGAGAGTGGGTGTATATTTCTGAGTGTGAGCTTGCATCTGTGCATATGTGTGGTGTGTTACTGAGAGTTTGCATGTCTGCATATTTTCGATGTATATGTATGCTCTTGTGAGTGTGTGTGTGTATTTGTGTGTGTGGGTTGGTTTGTGTGTGTATGCCTGTGCATGTTTATCATTGTGAGGGTCTGTGTTTGCATGTGCATTTGTGTGTGCTTGTGTGTGTGTGGTTCTGTGTATATGCGTCTGTGTGATGGTTTGTGTGTATATGTATGCTTGTGCTTGTGTATGTATGTTTATGTGTGTGCGCATGTGTCTGTCTACGAGTGTATGCATGCTTGCACATGTTTGTGTACGTGTGCCTCTTTCCCCGTGCCTATGTATGAACCTGTGTGTGTGTGTGTTTCTGTGTGCCTGTGTATTTTTGTATGTGTGTGTGATCTTCTGCCTGTGTGTGTGTTTGTGTGTGTATATTTATCAGTGTGGGGAGGTGTGCGTTTACATGTGTCTTTGTGTGTTTTGATTGTGTGACTCATTTTGTATATGTGTGTATGCGTCCATGTGTTTGTGTGTATGTGTGTTTGTGTGTATACATGCGTGCGGGTTTGTGTATATGCCTGTGTGATTGTGTGTGCTTGTGTGTGCGTGTGTGTGTTTGTGTGTGTGTGTGTGTGTGTGTGTGCGTGCATGTGTGTGTGTTTGTGTGATCTTGTGTCTGGATGTGTGTGAGTGTGTGTTCCTCTTTATGTATGTATGTGTGCGTGTGTGCTTGTGTGTGTGCTTGTCTGTCTGTCTGCCTGCGTGTGTTCCCAAATAAGTGTACCTCTGTTTTGCCTGTATGTGAGCTCGTTTATGCATGTGTGCGTGTGTATGTGTCTGTAATTGCATGTGTGTGCACATGTCTGCGTCAATGTCTGTGTGTTTGTGTCTATCCGAATGTGTGTGTGTGTGTGTGTGTGAATGTGTGTGTGTGTGTATGTCGATTTGTGCGCTTTTTTACGTATGCTTGTGCATGTGTGTGTGTGCCTCTGTGTCTGTTTCTGTGCTTTTGTGTGTCTGTGTGTATGTCAGTCTGTGTTTATGTGCTCGGATATGCGTGCATGATCCAGTGGGGTGTGTGTGGTTGTGTGTGTGTGTGTGTGTGTGATGCCATTGTGTCTGGCTTTGTGCTTTCGTCTGTTTGTGTCAATGTCAGTCTGTGTGTATATGTTCGGGCAAGTGTGCATGATCCAGTTGGTGGGTTTATGCGTGTGTGTCTGTCTGCCTGCCTGTGTGCACGAATGCATGTATGTCTGTGTATGCCTGTATGTGTGCTCGTTAATCATGTGTGTGTGTGTCTGTGAGTGTGTGTGTGTGCGCATGTCTGTGTCAATGCCTCTGTGTGTGTCTATCCGAGTGTGTGTGTGTGTGTGAATGTGTGTGTGTGTGTCGATGTGTTTGCTTGCTTATGTATGTTTGTGTGTGTGCGTGTGTGTCTGTGTGTGTGTGTGTGCATGTGTGTGTGTATGTATGCATGCATGTGTGACTCTGTGTCTGTCTGTTTACGTTTGTCTGTCTGTGTCAATGTCAGTCTGTATTTACGTGTCCGGGTATGTGTGTATGATCCAATGGATGCGTGTGCGTGTGTGTGTGTGTGTGTGTGTGTCTGTCTGTCTGCCTGCATGTGTGCCCGAATGTGTGTATGTCTGTGTATAACTGTATGTGTGCTCGTATATGCATGTGTTTGTGTGTCTGTAAGTGCGTGTGTGTGTGTGCATGTCTGAGCCAATGCCTGTGTGTGTGTGTGTGTGTGTGTGTGTGTGTGTGTGTGCATGTGCTTGTTTACGTATGTGTGTGTGTGTGCATCTGTGCCTGTCTGAGTGTTTTTACCTCACTGTGTGTATGTCAGCCCGTGTTTATGTGTTCGGGTTTGTGTGCATGATCCAGTGGGGTTTGTGTGTGTGTGTGTGTGTGTGTGTGTGTATGGATGTGCGTGCTTGTTTATGTATGTGTGTGTGTGTGTGTGTGTGTGTGTGTGTGATTGTGTTTGTGTCTATCTGCATGTTTTTGTCTGCATGTGTGTATGTCTGTTTGTGTTGATTTGTTCGGGCATGTGAGCATGATCCAGTGTGTGTGTGTGTGTGTGTGTTTGTGTATGTGTGTGTGCATGTTTGTGTGTGTGTGTGTGTGTGCCTGCCTTTGTCTACGTGTGTGTATGCAATTTGGTTTCAGTGCATGTGTGTGTCTCTGTGTGTTTGTCTGTGAGAGAGGGTGAGAGAGATCTGGTGTCAGATTGGGTGTGTGTCTTTGTTGTGTGTGTGTGAGTCTGTGTGTGATATTTTGCCAGGGTGTGTGTGAGTCTGTCTTTGTCAGTGTGTGTGCGTGTGTATGTGTGTGTATGTAAGTGTGTGTGTTTGTGTGTGTGTGTGTGTGTATTTTACGTACTAGTGAGTGTACATTTTCCTGTCACTGCTTGTGTGTGCGTGTGTTTCTGTCTCTGTGTTGCTTTGTGTGTTTTTCTGTGAGAGAGAGAGAGAGATCTTGTGTCAGATTGCGTGTGTGCCTGTGTTGTGTATGTGTGTGTGTGTGTGTGTGTGTGTGATCTTGTGCCAGGGTTTGTGTGAGCCTGTCTTTGTCTGTATGTGTATATGTGTGTGTGTGTGTGTGTGTGTGTGTGTGAGAGAGAGAGTCTCTGTGTGTGTGTGATCTTGTGCCAAGGTGTGTGTGTGTGTCTGTCTTTGTCTGTGTGTGTTTGTGTGTGGAGGTGTGTGCTTGTTTATGTATGTTTGCGTGTGTGTAAATGTGTGTGTGTGCATTTGTGTGTGTGTGTGAGACTCTGTGTGTGTGTGTGTGTGTGTGTATGTGTTTGTGTGTGCTTTGTTATGTACTACTGTGTTTGCACTGTTCCTGTCAGTGTGTGTGTGTGAGTATGTGTGTGTGTTTGTGTGTGTTTCTGTATGTGCGTGTGAGTTTGTGTGTGTGTGTGTGTGATCTCGTGCCAGGGCATGTATGAGTGTGTCTTTTCCTGTTTGTGTGTGTATGTGTTTATGAACTTTTGTCAGTGTGTTGTATGTGTTTTTATTATTATTGTTCCACACATCGCTGAGCATCAATAACGTGGCCTGACCGTGAAGGTCTGATCGATTGAGAACACTATTCGCCATTCTGTGTATGAATGTATTTTCTGTGGGATTCAATGTGACATCAAGCGATAGAATGCAACAATTAAACAGAAGGACCCCAGACACATTAGAAACAGAACCAGGAACACAGGAAGGATGGAATCAGCAGTTCTGATTTGGATTATGAAAAATCACTGGCAACTTGTGATTTACAAGAACAAGAGATTGAAAATCATTTCAAAACATCATGTTGCACTATGTTTGCCATGATTGAAGATTGCAATCTGAGCGCAGGAAGCTAGAAGCCGCCTTGTATCTGAACCCATATCATAGACAGCTGTTCAATTCTAAACCCTCTGCTCTGGGACTGGGTTTTTAGCAAGTTAATGATCCGCTCTCCACTCCCTCTCGTTGGCTAAACAATTTCCTCTCCGGTTGTCTCTGTTGGGGAGGTGCAGGTACATTGCGTTAACTAATGCCCCCCCGCCCTTTCTATGTTGGCTAAGTGGAGACACAATTCACCTTCCCGTGTGACCCTCACTTCAGTTCCCAGTGGGTGCGATGCGGCAACTTCCAGCTGGTAGAAGTTTGAATCGATGGACGAAAAATGAAGCAGGAACAACGGGATCTAAATGCTGCTGCTGTGTGGGCCTGTGGGAAATGGGACATTGTCAGAATTCACCTCAGCGAGGGGCAAGTTGGTGAAGTAACTTTGCAGAATTCTGTAATGGATGAGAATTATTCTGTCTCTAACCCAGAGTGTATCTGAGCTGGGGGCACTGATTGTACAAGACTCGGGTCTGAGATCTGTAAATTCCCGACATCAACTAAACAGGTCCAACATTAGCAAAACTGGAAAACACAATTAATTAAGTGGCTGTGTATTTAATTCATAATTGGAGGAAAATACTTTATTATTTCTACTAGCGTAAGAAATCTAAGCGATAGATTCTCATTGACATGAATTAACGGTGTCCATCAGTGCAAGGGAAATGTTCACAAAACTCGGTTTACCGCTGGATTTATCAACCGTTCTGTTGATGATCTTCAAGGGAATCGCTTCATGTCCCACCACACAGGAGTAAGAAGCGCCGCTGGCCCACTCCTCCGCTGCAATGGATAACAGGCTGTACATGAAGAAGGAGTTATTGCCGTTCTCCGCCATCACCTCGGTGTTCTTGTAGTTCCCCGGATTCACCGGCTTGTCATTGATGGTCCACTTTACGAAGATCTCTCGGGGGGAGAAACCTCTCACTAAGCAGCTGAGGGAGATGAATCTCTGAGCGGAGACATCTTCAGCCGGGGGCAGGAGGACAGAGACGGATGGTTCCCGCGGATATTTAGCTGCAAAAAATTTACAATAAATGTCAAAAAAAAAACTGGAGAATTCCAGAGAAAATGACACCGGTGGTTAGATTGTGAGAGAAATGTTTTGTTTTGACTTTTCAAGATCTCCATTTTCCACTTTAGGGTCTGACCGGCTTTCTAGCTCGGAGCAGATGTGGATGCAATCATTTACACTGAGAATATGAGGGATTGGATTGGAAAGTTTCATCAGTAACAGGCCATTCGGCGGAACGGTTCTGTGCTGGTGTCTAAACTGTACACCAAGCTCCTCCCACCTTATATCATCAAACCCTGCAGTACAGTTTCTTGTTCATTCACCTACTTATGAATTTACTGCTGGAATGCTTCATGTACGGGCCTAGGGATTTTAGTTAGTGGAATTACCAATCAGACTAGCTCATTAATGCACTGTACACTAATTATTGGTTCTTAAACTTACACTGGGAATTTGCACACTAGCTCACTTATTGATTCATTCTCACCACTTACGTTCTTCCTTGTGGATGGAATTTCTTAAAGGAGTCGGCAGATCCTGATGGCTCACCACGCAGTAGAACTCAGCCCCACTCAGCCAGGCTTGTGTTGAGATATTCAGGTGGCTGACCACGCTGTTAGGATCCTTTCCCGGCTGGACAGCAATCTCTGATTTCAAAGGCTTCTGCTCTTGTGTCCAATTCACGAGGACTCCATAAGGGGCGTTACTCACAATGCAGGTTAAGGTCACTGTCGCCTCCAGTAAGACCTGTTCTATTGGCGGCGGCTGTAGAGTAATTACGGGATCGGTGCAGTCGGAAACTGTGAAGCAGAAATGAATGTCAACCAAAACATCATCTTCAGAATCAGAAACCCAGTATTCAGCTTTCACTCTCACGGCGGGAATATTTATTTGACCTCTCCCTGCCATGTAAAGGCCATCATTATTTGAAGGTCAGTGACTTGCAATAATTCCGGGAGACTCCATAACATTCCATGTGTATTTCCAGCCAGAACCACTGGGACTGGATAAACCAAATGCCGGTCCAACAATGTGAATAAATTCAGGTACAATTGTTTTATAGACAGATTATCACACGTCCCGAAATCAAGGAATCAGTGAATGATAGAATGCTCACAGCACAGGAAGAGACCATTCAGCCCTCTATGTCTCTCTGTAAGGATAATGTGCGCCTTAACCCCATTTATCCTCCCCGTTCTGTCACGTGCGATAACATTTTCAAAAAAACAATGTTAATCTCTTTTTTTGAAATGTCAATTGATTCCCAGCCTCAGAAAATCTTGGGGAAAAGGAAAGTGATAATATTTCACAGTGTGAGGAAAATGTTGTCAAAATCGCCTTCCTCAGGATTTTCCTATCCCTAATTTGGAGGACTAAACATTTCTCCCCTTTTCCAATTTCATTAATTAACCGAAACACCGCAAATCGATCACTCATTAGACTTTTGTACTCAAAGGATTGCAGCCGAGACGATGCAAACTGCTATCAGCGCTGCTCAATCTGAAAACAGCAGCAGAAATAAAGTGCACATCTTTGTCGGAATTGAAGTCGTGGGCAATTACCAGTAAAGGCCTGCAGACATCGATCCTACTCACAATGTGATCAATCAATTTCGGATAAAATTAAAACCAATGACTCCTCACTCACTGTCCAACTTTTGAACAAAATGTCACCGTGTTTTGTGAGTTTATGGAATCCTGATCATCGGGGGATTCTGATTCAGAAAGAACATGGGTTCAATCCCCACTCCAGATGTTTGAACACAAGTGTAGCTGATACCAGAAATGTAGTTCTGATCGAGTACTGTATTGTGAGAGGTACCGACTTCAACATCAACTGTTAGGGCCCGGGACTGCCTGCTTTGTCAGTGTGACATCACATTTCCCCAAATTCTCCCAAGTTTTGCGTCGTCCACAAACATTTAAACTGTCCCCTGTAAACCAAGATCTAGATCATTTATATATATAAATATTTACCCACTTAGCTATTGTCCCTTTAATTCCATGATCTATAACTTTCCTCACAGGTCTGTTGTGTGTTGTATCGAAAGCCTTTTGGAAGTCCATATAGACCACATCAACGGCCTTGCCCTCATTAACCATCTTTGTTAACTCTTGAAAAAACTCCAGAAAGCTAGTTATACAGGATTTTCCTTTAATAAATCCATGATGACTCTTCCTAATCAATCTACATTATCCCATATGATATTAATTCCATCCGGAATAATTGTTTCCAGAAGTTTCCACACCACCGATGTTAAACTGACTCGTCTGTAATTGCAGGGCAGACTTTTATAAACTTTGTTGAACAAGAGCGTAATATTTGCAATTCTCCAGTCCTCCAGCACCTCCCCCAAATGCAGGGAACGCTGAAAAATTATTGTCAGTGTCTCTGCAATTTCCACTCCCACTTCCCTCAGTTCTATTGGACGCATCTCACCCGGTCCCGGTGCCTTATCAACTTTAAGTGCCAACAGCTGATGCAATTCCTCCTCCTTATCAATTTTAAACCCTTCTAGTGACTGAGTTTCCTCCTCTGTCACCATGGCCTGGGCAACATCTACCTCGTAGGTAAAGACAGCTGCAAAGTATTCATTTAACACCTCAGCCATGCCTCTTGCCTCTATGTGTAAATCTCCTTTTTGATCCCTAATCGGCCTATTCCTCCTCTTACAACCCTTTTACCATTCATATGCTTATGGAATACTTTGGGATTTCCTTTTATGTTAGCTGTCAGTCTTTTTTCATTATCCCTCTTTGCTTCTCGTATTTTCTTTTACACATCCCTTCTGAACCTTCTGCATTCAGCTTGGTTCTCAAATGTATTTGCTACCCGGCATCTGCTGTAAGCACATTTTTTCTTCCTTAACTTAATTTCTATCCCCATTGCCATCCAGTGAGCTCTGGATTGGCTTCTCCTGCCCTTCCCCTTTGAGAAAACATACTTTGACTGTGCCGAAACCATCTCACCTTTGAAGTTTGCCGATTGTTCAGCTACTGTTTTTCCCACCAACCTTTGGTTCCAGTCTATCAGGCCCAGCCCCATTCTTGCCCCATTGAAGTCCGCTGTCTGCAAGTTGACTATTCTTACCCTGGATTGATCAATGTGATTTTCCACCGTCATCCTTAACCTTATGATACAATGATCACTGTCCCCTAAATGCTCCCCTCCTGTCAATTTATTTACTTGGCCCACCTCAATCCCAAGAACGATGTCAGGCAGTGCCTCCTTTCTTCTTGCACTGGACACACACAGCTGTAGGAAATTCTCCAGAGTATAATCTAGGAATGCTGCTCCCTCACTGCCCCTTACGGTACCACTATCCCAGTATATATTCGGGTAATGAACCCCTCCCCCCTCCATTATAACTACTCGATGATGTTTAAACCTCTCTGTTATTTCCATGCTCCTCTCTATCTTCCCACTGGCTATTCCGGTGTACACATTACACCCAGCAATGTAATTGCACCCTTCTTATTCCTTTGCACCAGCCAAATTGGCACTGTCCTTGAATCGCCTGACACATTTTTTTCTCCAGTATTGCAATATTCTCCTTAACCAAAAACGCCACGACCACCCCACCCCGTTTCTATGCCCTCTCCTGTCTTTTCTGAACATCTTGTAACCAGTAATATTTAACACCCAATTCTGCCTTTCATTAAGCTTACCGTTATCTCAGTTATCGCCCTAACATCATAATCCCACAAGGCAATCTATGCCTGTAACTCCCAAATTTTATTAACTGTACTCCGTGCATTCACATACATGCAGTGCAACACTGATTTAGGCTTCATTGCATGCTCCCTTCTCCTGACTCCATCTATTAACTGACTATACCCTCTTTTAGTGTTAGCTGCCTCTCCGAGAATTGAATTACCCTGGTATTACTCTCTGACATTCTCCCGTTGTTCCCAAGCGCCTCCTGAGTTACTTTGAACCATCCCCAGCAGCAAAACCAATAATGTTATTTAGTTCTAAAATCCAAATATTGCTGGAAACCTGAAAACAAATGTGAAGAAAACGTTCGAAATGCTTAGCTAAAGTGTGTCTGTTTGCTGGACAACATGTGTCCCTCAACATACAGAATGAAATCAATTAATAAATAAATAAATCCAGTCAGCATCATGTCCCAGTTTACAGGAAACTGTTGTACAGCAAATCGCTGCTGAATATTCTGCTTTACGACAATGAGCACATTTTCACGGTCATTCATTGGCTGCTAAGTGTTTTAGGACAATCTGATGCTGGTAAAGATGCTGTGTAAGTGATAAGATTACTTCAGTGTGTTTTTGTTTCGTTTGAAAGGAAATGCAAGCGGACAAATTGGCAAATGGGAGACATTCTCTGAATTTTAATCATTCCAAAATAATTCTTGGCTTGGAAAGAGATTGGCACCAAGAATTGCACTGAAATTTCTCGGGTTGTGTCTCTTACCATCAGGTTTGGTGATGTTTCGGCTTTGAGTGACCCCTTTATGAGTGACCAGGCAGGTATAGAGCGTGTGACTGAACCAGTCACCAGCAGGGACTGTCAGCCGACTGGTCGCTGAGAAGTTCCCGTTCACTTCAAAGCCGGGAGAGGTGACGAAGCCCGAGTCCATGGCCTGTCCATTCTTCATCCACTTCACGTTGATTGAATTTGGACTGAAATCAACGATTGAACAGACGATGATTGCAAATCTGCTGCTTGTGATTTCATCACTGGGGCTCACGGTGAGGAGAACAGTTGGATGATGCACCACAATATCTGCAAGAAAATTCATATTATTTGGAATTAATTTTGCTTCAAACCAAACAATTAAAAACTGTAAAACTATTTACATAAAATCCACAGGACAGAACCAGGCCAGCCGGCCCCATAGTTCAATGCTGGAGTTTAGGATCCACAAGAACTTCCTCTCGCTCTACTTCATCTTGCAGTGTAAAAACCACCTCCTTTACAATCTCCCTCATGTATCTATTAAGATTCCCCTGAACAGGGTCTCAGTAACGTCTCACCTACAAGGAGTCCCACAGTCTGCTCATCCTTGGTGTACAGAAGATTCAGATTCGCCAATTGTTTATTTTTAGCATTCTGTTGTAAACATGAGCTCTAATTCTTGTCTAATCTATTAAATTATTTCAGTAGTATGGGGACCTTTATTCGGTCACACCACAGATTTTTATTTTGTCGAGAATAGACCACCAGCCTATTCGCTGTTACTTGACGGGTGTAATCTATCAGCTCAGGTATTGTCCTTGTAAGTAGTTTAGCTGCTAGTGCAACGTCCCTGTATCATTCTCCTTACGTGGAAACCAGAACTACATACAGTATACTCGGTGTGATATGGAGGGGATAATTGCACACAGTACACCTATTGTGATGTGGAGACCTTAATTATACACAGTACACTACATTGTGATGTGGAGAACAAAACTGTCCACAGTACAATAACTGTGATGCGGAGACCAGAGTTGTCCATATCACACTAAGTGTGATGTGGAGGCCAGAACTCTACACAATCCACTAAGTGTGATGTGGTATCCACAATACACTAAGTGTGATATGGGCACCTGAACTATACACAATACTCTCACTCCATTCTAACCCATGTGATGCAGAATTTAAACAGAACTCATTTGCTGACCACATTCACCCTTCACCCAGCCCCGGCACTGCCGCCCTTTGCATCCCACAACACGAACCTGGCATTTCCTTCAGCCAGACCGAGTCGCTCCGTCGAACCTCGCAGTAGATTTTGCTGCTTCCAACCTCTGATTCGGTGATGGTTAACTGGCTGCTCAGGGTGTGAGTCCCCTTCTTGTTCAGCACTGATGGGAAAGTCTTCAATCCAGCTGTGATCGTCTCTTGATCTTTCTTCCAGGAAACGCTGGTGATTTCGGGGGAGTAGTCCGCAGCCAAACAGCCGTAGGTCACGGAGCCGGCAGTGTTTGCTTGTTCACAGGAGGAGAGCAGAGCGTAGAGGGTGGGATCAGACGGTGTCGCTGGGAATGAAGAGTCAATTGAACAAGTTAAACATTTGTTTCGTGCTTATGAAATAGGCAACTTGTTCGAAGTTTAATATTGGTATAATTAATTTCCAAAATACTCTGATCATAAACTGCATTTAGGAGTTGATATGCCCGATGGGACACGCCCCCATGATGGCCAGTCTTGTACACAGGATGAGGCACAAGTCGGAAAAGGGAAATACTGCACATGACACCACATAATTACGAGTTAAATAAGGGATATTGTAACCTGGGCATCCTCCAGCCCTTGATCCTCTGTTGAGGAAAACATCAATCATTCCTCAAACACTTTCACTTTAGATCCTTCCACTTTATTTCCACTGAGCTCTCGCTTAAAGTATTTTAATATAACCTCTTATCAGCAGCAAATGACTATTTTAATGCAGCAACATTTAGCTATCTCTGGGCCAGGATGGCCGATTATCTTCCACGAAGGACATCAGTGGGCCAGAGGGGTTTTTACACTAATCTATTCTAGTTTCATGTTCAACATGTTGTTGTTTTCAGGGGATAAACTTGGATGATGCTTGGCAGCATTTGCTCTAAAGATTATGTAACTCCGACCGGTGGATCGACTAGCTTCATTACTTACAGACAAACTTTTAGCACTTTTATAAAGCATGACCCAGAGTTGTTCAATGAGACTATTTGATAGCATGGACGGTTGGCTTTCGGCCAATCACAATTCAGAATTAACTCTCCAAAGCTGTCAATGCTCAATGTGTGTACAAATAATCCATTAGTATCAGCTATTTTGGTTAGATAAACAGATAGATAGATACATAGGTAGATAGATAAATAGAGAGTTAAAGAGATCGGTAGATAGATAAATAGACAAACAGATAGATAGATAGATCGTTCGATCGATAGAGATAGAGAAAGAGAGAGAGACAGGCAGATAAACAGATGGATAGATAGATAGATAGATAGATAGATAGATAGATAGATAGATAGATAGATAGATAGATAGATAGATAGATAGATAGATAGATAGATAGATAGATAGATAGATAGATAGATAGATAGATAGATAGATAGATAGATAGATAGATAGATAGATAGATAGATAGATAGATAGATAGATAGATAGATAGATAGATAGATAGATAGATAGATAGATAGATAGATAGATAGATAGATAGATAGATAGACAGATAGATAGACAGATAGACAGATAGACAGACAGACAGACAGACAGACAGACAGACAGACAGACAGACAGACAGACAGACAGACAGACAGACAGACAGACAGACAGACAGACAGACAGACAGATCGATATATGGATCTTTGCATCGATGGATGGAAAAATGGATGCCTGAATAGATACATGTTCAGAAAAAGGCGTTTCATCTACACTGCACAATCAAATGTTCACAGTTCACAGACTGTACTGATTAGATACAAGAGAGAAGAACATTGAAGTTCCACATCAAATTCACAGCTCTAGTAAAGCCCTTAGAACAACAGTAAAACTGCCTCTATGATAGTTCATCAAATGTCCTTAGGGCAGTTGGAATCAGGTTGTGCATTGAGTTAAGTTAAATTCGTATTTGTCCAGCTTTCATTCCCACCGTAGTTTGCATTAGACAAGGAGTAAGGCGCCATACTGTCCATTTAAGCTGCACAATTTATTTTCAGATTCGATCATATCGCAGAAGGTAACGTAACAGTCACTTCATTTAACTGTCCTGAAATTGATCTTTAGATCAGGACAATCTGATTCAAATATTATCTGTTATTGAAAATGTTTAGTCACCATTCCTTCATCAGAAACTTGGCTTTTTTTTAGAATGAAATGTGCTTTAAATTAATGATCTGCTGCTTCATTGGAGGAATTAAGGCATTTAATTTTACATACCTAATTCGGAGCACTCACGCCCAATGTGTTTGATACTGGTTAAAGTTCCTTGAACATTGACATTGCCAACACTCACATGTCAGATACAGAACAGGTGAATTATACTAAAACTCTCTTTGCACAGTCCTGTGAAACGCTGTACTTCAGGAATAGTAATGGTGGGATGCATTCTAAAACGCCCTCTATTCCGCATTGTTAGTTAAAACTTGCGCTTAGACTGGACCATCAACAAACCACAGGCTCTGATACAGCAAACACTGAACAGGAAAAATATCTTTCTACACTTTGCATTCCTTCTGAATTCCACAAACTGGGATACTGATCTTATTTCTGAGACACCTTGTCAAACTTAAGAACAGACTTGCACCTTCCTCGGAGATACAAACTTCTTATATAATGGTTCGAAATTAATTCCCTGAAATACAGGAGAATGAACCAGAAAGTTCACAAACAGCCAGCAGGCTTCTGATTCTCGCACAGTGACCACGCACATAGAAACAGAACAGACATAAACAATGCAAAAATCATTCTATTAAAGATAGATTTCTCCAGTATCCATTAATCCGTTTGAATAGATTAAAACTTCTGTAAATTTATGAGCACGTCACTTCTTTGAAATGAAGCTGATTCTAAATTGAAAAACTCCCTTTGACGGGCCGCAATATCTCCCTGTCTGTGTGCAGTTTTCACAACAGCCTTAGAGTTAGTTTGGCTGAGAACAGGTTCATCAAAATAATTTACATTCATGGTAATTTATGTCTATAACAGGGACATTGTAACAGAACAAGAATTTAACAAATCGGGAGATAATTACACTGAAATCCGATTATTCACTGACATAATTTCAGAATTATGTGTAAGCATTGAAACTGCTGAGGCAATACACGAAGGTAATTAATTAAATTGTACAAAAACATCCAAAGGAGCTGAAGGCAGCTGAGTAAGAAACATGTTGCTTTCCAAGTTAACTGAAAACAATTTTTAAAATTCTCCAACGATGAGTTTTACCTTTAATCCTGGACTCAGCGCAGCACATTTGAGAGATTTTTTTGTCATGAATTTGCACTGATCTTAGATTCTATTTTCACATTGTTGATATTTTACCCTATTATGCCAAGTTAGTTAATAATTTTATTCTTCTTCTGATTTGTCTCTTGTTAATAATCTGCTTAATTAAATTAAGGTGACATTTCTTAAATTAAACAAATAATGAGATACACATTCGGACAAATATATTATATTACTTTTGATAAATTAAGATGATCAAAAATTTATAAGAATGTGCTCCTATAACTACACCCGTGTAAGCTTTTCTTGTTTGTAACTATGTTGGCAAGACATAAAAGCTCTTCTGTTCTAAACGTGTATTTCACATGATAGAATTATAAGTGGGCAGCTGAACATTGTTCAAACACTATCCTGGTACTCAAATCGGTAATAAAAAAATGGATTGCAATATCCTCTAGTCACTAAAGCAGGACTCCGGAGTTTAAATATCATCCCACATTTCAACAGCATTTTTATTTTTAACAATTAATGTAGCCCTGGCAGTTTGTCGCCATTTTCGGAGCCTCCCCTAGATAATAATACAGCCAAGTTTCGATATACCATTCCCGTAATCCACATAATGCACGTAAATGAGTTTTAAATATATAATGAACATAAAATGCTGCGGATGCTGGGAATCTGATATAAAAACGGAAAATGCTGGCAAAACTCAGCACGTCTGGCAGCATCAGTGGAGAGAGAAAGAGAGTTAACGCTTCGAATCGGTATGACTCTTCTTCAGATCTCTGCTTCTCCATGGACAGATGCTGCCAGTCCTGCTGAGTATTTTTTTCAGCAATTTCTGTTTAAATATATAATGCTACTTATTGAAATTAAGATCCACAACCATCAATGCAGAACTGAGAGATAACAATTCCACTGCATCACCTGAGACACTGAAACTCCACGAGCAAAAAGAACAACGATTTTAATGAGAATTAAAGGTAGCTTCCATTTAATTCAACCCGTATAATCACACAGCTTTGCAAGATTGGTTGTTGTTCTTCAATTCAGAAGTTACATTTATAATTAAGCCAACCTGCTTTAATTGCAATGTTTGTCCATCTCCAGCCTTATGCATTCTGAACTTTCTCTGAATTTGATTAGAATTATTGAGCAATTCATTAATTGCAAACTGTTTAAGATTGGCTTAATGATAATGGTCTAAAATTGAAGGAACAACGCTGTTTGGCTGCACAGCAAAGATTCAGCAACCCAGCAGATATATTAAATTAGCTAGCTGCAATTTACAAAACGCATTTAATATTGATAATTAATTAGCACCTTTCAACTTGCGTAAAACAGGGAGGAACCAATTAATTTAAAATCCCTGTTTGAACTAAACACTGCAGTGCGATCAGTGTGTATTATATTAAAAAAAAACAATGGAAATTGCTGGAACCTCTGCATTTGTCCGCCTGCTATTAATTGTGCTGCGTTTTGCAGCAGAGTTGTGGATAGCACAAATTATCTGCTAAATGTCTATCAATACTATTTTTTATTGTTGTAATCTTGGGAAATATTGCCGCATTATAGCCGTTTGAGTTATATTCATTTAACTCCCCATCACAGTTCAAATTCGCTGGTTATGCACTTTAACATTGCAGTGTTACTTCAAGCATTAGGTAGGAGTATCGGATGCAAAATATTAATTGTTAAATCTGCAATTAGCACTAAAATAAAAATGCATCAATATATCTATCAATATTGATTTAAAAGCCTGCCTGCTTTGTAGCTATAACCCTCTTTCATAATGGTTTAATCAGATGTGATCGACATTACATGTTTTAGAATCACAAAACAGGTCCATGAGCTTTAACTGTTCAAAGTAACCCAGGCCCATACTCTCCTCAGCACTTAACATGAAATCACAACACCGAGGGACTGAATCCAACAACTGCTTAATTACCTAAGTCGTTTCAGCAGAGTCAGGTGCAACATTTCAAATAAACTTCAATACATCGCACCGAAGTTGCCTTTCATTGAATAAGTCATTTATTGAAATAAACAGAAATATGAAACAATAGCAGAAGAATTATATTTCGATGGATCGTGTTTAATGCATTATGTTGATTTTCACGGTATATTTTAGTAATATCGGGCGATATTACTGCATTTTAATGTTTCAAGTTGTTTTCATTTAAACCAGACCCTGGCAGGAAATTTGTTAACTCTGTTGTTCTTAGTTATGGTAGCATTTCACTTATTTAAGATGAACATTCGTCAACAATATATTGATATTTTTCAGCGCAGTTAACACAAATAAACATGATAAACATTTATTTTAAAACCCATAGTTTAATATGACATTTTTGACTTTGATAGCACTCGGTTTCCTGTCTACAATGTTATTTCCAACACTTCTAAACACAATATTTTCAGTCGATTAGAAAACTTGCATGGTAGAAACACCAAACTTGTTTAACAAAACTCATGTATTAAAATAAGCCAGGCACAAATCCTCATCAGCAGATAAAAGGCAAATCACTCAAACAAGACCTAAAAACCCCCAGAGCATTTTTTTTTTGCCGAGAAGCAGGAGCATTGTTCAATCCCTTTGCAGCATAATTAAATGAAATATTGAAAACACAGAATGCAAAGTTTCGGTTAACACATTAATGACTAAAATAAACAGAAATGTGAAACAATGAAGCAAATCCAACAGCACAGAATGAAGGCATGTTTCTTACCTGCAGTCACCGTCACCATGGTCCCTTGTCCCCAGTAGTCAGGATAGTCACAGTGTTACACTCGCTGGTCTGGGTCACACAATAACCAGTTCTGCACACAAGGGGAGAAATTCAATATTAATTTAAATGTTACAAACGGAGAGGCAAAGTAAAATCATGACCGACTTTATCAAAAAAGTAAAATTGTGAAATATTTTTTAACACTTTATAAATTACACTGTTTTATTTGTATTTCACAGAGTAACTGATGATCATGCATTGAAATCAACAACCAATTATTTAATAATTAACACTTTAGCACCTCTTGAAACCTATCAATTGGGGAGTTCCAGGCACAGATAGGGCTTTGTTTAATATAGTTGCATTGTTGAAAAAATGCATTGACCGAAATGCAATCAATTAGCCCCGATGAGGTTTTTGCATTAACAGTAACGGCTGTGCCATCCAGTATCACTGTGAGACGCACCATGTCAGAAACTGTGGCGGACAGTTAAATGTGAAATACAGAGATTCAAATCCACAGCGGTTTGAGAAACCTGATTCTGAATACTGTAGCAATACATCATTGTGATATTTCAGTTAGTACTCTTCATTATGTTAATAAAGTGGATCGAAATAAGCCTTTTACATCTGTGCCCCTATTTAGCAAGACAATCAAAATTAGTACATACGGAGACTTTTATACATTTTTCGTAATTCAGTGTGCCTTCAAACCCTTATTGTTGGTCATATTTATTTTATTTGACTTTCCTGGTGTGATACTGATCGCAGATTTGAACAAAGTCCCTCTCTGGGGTATTTGTATGAGGAGTTCGCTATACACAGCACCGTGACCCACTGTAGTACCACAGTGACACGCACCAGCACAAATACTGCTCTAACTCACTGATTGTTGCTATAAGAAATAAAACCTTTCAGTCAGCAGAAGATTTGCAGATTTTGATTACATTTCATCGAAGAGTTTTACTCAGGAGCAGAACTTTAGGCTAAAATTATCCCCATTCACGTAATAATTTGCCAATATTTCCATTTGGCTCCTAGTCGTCAGTTGTGCACATTCTAAGCGGTAACTATGCTCTTTAATATACAGAGTTAGTAAACATTTTGTTTTTATTCTTCGCCACTTTATTGCTTTGGAAAATGTAACTTTTCACTCTAGGTTCAATCACATCTCTTAACCTATTTTGAGCTAATACTGACCAATGATTCACTGTAATTATTTCTCTGCGGTTTCTGTACGAGCTCTGGGCTTCTTCAGGTCGCTGTGAGTCTTTTGCACAGTAATACCTCGCAGTGTCCTCGGGTCTCAGGTTTTTGATCTCAATGTAAGTTGTGGACGAGGTTCTTGATGGGATGATTCGACCTTCGACTCCAGGCGCGTAATACGTGGTTGACGAGGGTTTGTGGAAAGCAAGGAGCCACTCCAGCCCTTTCCCAGGAACTTGTTTAACCCAGCTCACATAGTAGCTGTCCAGACTGAACCCGCTCACTGAACAGGACAGTTTGCGAGAATCTCCGGGCTTAGCGGTCTCTGAAGCCGGCTGGGTCAGCACGATGGCGGATTGGACATCTGTTAGCGAATGGAAAAAATGTAATTACATTAAAAAACAATCAAATCAGTGAATGGAAATAACGCGATATCAGAAAAGAAGTAGACTTCTGTTGTATCACTGTACAGTCAGGAATACTCACAGGTGAAGCAAACCAATAAGAAGCAAAGGCACAGCGCAAATCCCATCCTTCAGTCTCTGGGTATAACTGACTTGGGAGCGTGACTCTCCGTCGCAGCGAAACCTGCGGATTGTGAACCAGGAGCAGAACTGCCCCGCTATTTATACCGGCTAGAGCCAAATAAGAGAGAGAGAGAGAGAGCTGGAGAATGGGAGTCACTCTCCTCCCCCAGTTAACAGCCTGACTCCTCCTCTCTTTTCCTGTCTGGGTCCAGCTATATAAACAATTATTAACCATTAATAATCCGTGTTCCACAAATGTATCTTTTTTGATTGTCTATTTATCCTTTGGAATGAGATATTATGTCTCCAAAGCAGGTTTAGTTTTAAATTGATTCAGGGCGAATCTTTGCATTCCCAATAAACACCTCACATGTGCTCAGTGTCCAATTCCTCTCAGATGGACTTAAACACTCCCATGTAATTATTTCGAAGATCAGGAGAGATCTCCCCTGTGTCCAGGGCCAATATTTAACACTCAGGCAACATCCCAAACTCATATTATCTGGTGATTTATCGCAGTGCAGTGTATTGGATCTTGCTGTGCGCGCATTCACGACCATGTTTCCTTGCACTACGTTGGTGATTATATATTTAGAAATAGAAAATCTTCATTGCCTGTAAAGAGCTTTAAGGTATCCTGTGGTTGTGAAATGCACTGTGGAACTGCAAGTCTTTCTTATTTCCATTGGCCCCTAGCTGTGGGATCGAAGATGCAAATGTTACTGATATTTGTCCAGAGAGAGCGATGATATTTGTCCCAGGACATACAATGTTTCGGAGTAATATCACTTAATTTCAGATATGGTTCATCGTGAAATGTGCAGCTTCGCTTTAAAACAATCCTCCGTGAATCAAAGTTCCACTGGATCTCAGCTCACCTGTGCGAATATTGTTCTTTCATTTCACACTAAACTATTCTAAATGCGATAAGTTGAGATTTACACCGAAGAGTCTTTGTGTAATGAGACTGCACAGTCCAGCCGAACCCTATTTATTTGAGAATTAAATCACCGTGCCTACCTTTCTTATTGATGTGACATATGCAGCCCACAAACAATGGGGATATATTTAGCAATGCAGATAAAACAATATCGATCAGGCTGAAACCACTAAACCAGAAATTATATTCAGAGATTTGGGGCATCGCGAGTTTGATTTTTTTTTTGATGTTGTTAATTTTCACCAAGGAAGAGAAATCATTGAATTTATGGTGATATTAATGCAGTTGTGTTCAGCTTTTTAGGTGCCAAAATAAACTGTGCCAACAGGTTACATATGAAAATATAAAGCCTGCCATTACAATCGTACTAACATTTCAGTGAATAATTTGAGTTCCCAGTCAGTCAGTCTCCAGACTGGGATTGTAACTCCGCCGACTGCAGGTCATTGGGTAAAGTAGAAACTTATTAAAGGAATCAAACCTTGGTATTATCGTAGTTAATGTGTTCTTTATATCTGTGTGATACCAGCTCAGCTGGCATTTCCTTCTACAGCATTGTAAAAGAACTTCGCAATTATCAGAATCAAATTGGCCTTAATTAATTAAAATCTCAAACTCATTGTATTGTTGTTGTCGCATTTATTTTGTTCTTCACGTGCCATTCACAAAACGCACTTTCCTTAATATCATCTCATGAGAAACACAATTTTGATCGACATTGCCTAACGATTTATTGGCTGTTAAATTTATTCCCAGTTTGTTGAACAACACGTTCATCCCATATTTCTCCGCCACAGAAATTGGCAGGATCCCAGAAATGTATCTTCAGGGAGGAGCAATAAGTCACATTGCAATTTACAGGAAACATCTGTGGCTGCTGTGCAGAAATTTCAACAATCAGTTTCCAGCCCGCTGATCAGAGATAGGAAGGCAACAAGAACCCAGGTGTTAGCAAAGGAGCCTATTTATACATAGATCTGCCCAGCAACAACATGCCCAAGCAGTTCAGATTCATCTCAATTGGGTATATTGACTTTCATTTCGAATGAATTAATAACTTGAGATTGCTTCCCAGAACCTGTATCCTCTCTGAAGTACCAGGATGTGAATCCTAGGAATGATTCTCAGAGCATGAGGCTATTGTGGCAGAAACCAAAGGAATGATTTAGAGAGCCTGGGGCGCACTTGACGCTCCAGGGAGCACAAACCCTGGATATGATCCCTAGAGACTGGGGGATATTAGAAGCATCAGGGAGCTTAAATCCTGGGGTTAGTATCAAACACCGAGGCCCAGCAGACTCACCAGAGAACATAAACGCTGGGAATTGTCCCCAGAACCTGGATTTTCTGATGTATGACCGTTTAGTTGCTGAAAACCTGGGAATTGCTTCTAGAAGCAGGGATTATCTGATACGAAGTGCCCTTTAATCACAAGCCATATTAATGATTCACAGGGGCTGGTCCCAAGTCACACAGACACACATTGAATCACAATCCCTGGGCATTATCTCCAGGTGCTGGGCCTATATGACACAGGCAGCCAAACGAGCACAATCCCTCGGAATGATACCTTGTTACTGGCCCTATATGACACCGACAGACATGGGAGCAGAAACTTAATTGATTATCCCCTATTTCTGGGCCTACATAACATAGGCAGTGGACTAGAACTCCCATCCATCTCTTTGTCGCCTCTAGACCGGAATATTCCAATGGTTTCCTGACCATTCTCCCAGAGTCCACCTTCCATAAATAGGAGCTCAAGCTAAATGCTCTTGCCCGTACCTTATTGCACACAAGTCCCATTGGCCCATCAACCCCATTGTCCCTGATACAAATCGGCTCTCGTTTAAGGAATGCATCAGAAATAAAATTATCACAGTTGTTAAACTCCCTCCATGGCGTCCACCACCTCTCCCCCCGCCCTCACTACAACCACCCCATCCCTATCAGCTCCTTCAGCCTCACAATCCTCCCAGTTCCCTTCCCTCCTCGAATCCTCACATCTTTTGCATCCGTGAATTTTATCACTTGTTGCCTACTGCCTTGGCCACGAGCTATGGAATTCACTCATAAATCCCTTCTCCCTCTCTCCTCCTTTAATATCCTCGCTATAAGTTACATCGTTGACCTAATGTATGGTCATCCATCCTTTTGTCTCCTTACGTGATTCGGTGTCAAACTTGGCCTGTTAATGGTCTGGTGAGTCAGCGTAGAGCGATTTACAACATTAAACCTGCTATATAGTTGCAAATGGTTGTTGGATATAATTCGATTTCTTTCTGACTGAAAGAAATTATAAATGTTTTATTAATCTCAGTTCACGTATAGTGAGATTCTCCCTTTTACTGCCACATGCCGAAATCATTACAAGGTCCCATGTGATGCGCTGATGATCAACTAACAACCTGTCACAAAGAACAATGTGTTCATACACGTTATGCATGCTCCGATTTAATCACCTTTCCAAATGATTTCTGAGGACAGACAGACATTGCCTTGGTAACAGAATGATCGGTGGGACAATGCGATCTAAATCTGAGCACAAAATAAATGGATAATCAATGCACATTAAGGCTATTACAGGACCTAAAATTATATTTTGAATCGAAGGGAATAAAATATTGAAACATAACTGGAAAACATAATCATTTACCTTTGCAGAATTCGCATAGAAACATTAAGAATGATGTGTTTAGACAAACACGCACAGGGACACAAGTAAACAAACAGACACACAGAGATACAGGCAGACAAACAGAGACGTACACACACACGCACACACACACACATACACACAAACACACACACACAGACACGAACGCACACACACACAGACGTTCCCTGATCAAAATTCCTCCCATCAATAAACGCCAATAAATATACATTAATATAAATTAACAGGGTTTGAAACACTTTGTCCTTTTGCTAATGTTTATTTGCACAACAAAGCTTCACTCATACGGAATTCTTTGCATTTTTTATCCTTTGCCACCCCCTGTAGAATGTAATGATCTTATATATCTTTGTAGCTTGTTTCTAGATGCGTTAATATGAGAAACAATAACTGATAAAGGCATTTTCCAGTAACATCAATGGCAATCGTTCGCCACCAGGTGGCAGTGAAAGCGCGAGTGCTTCCATGAAAACATACATACACTGCCACAGTTATTACTGCTACATAGCATGTCTATGTTTATATCAAAGCAGATCTTCACTCAGTTATTGCTAGTTCTACTTCATTCACAGATGTTGACATTTCTGTCAAGGCCGACATTTACTAGCCATACCTAATTGCCCTGGAGAATGTGTTGGTGAGCCACTTTGTGCGTGGCACAAATCCAAAAACAGTGTTGGTGGGAAGGGAGCTCTGGGGTTTTGACTCAATAACAACGAAGGAAAAAAATTATATTTCCAAGTCAGAATACTGTGTGTGACTTGGAGCGGCACCAGCAGGTTTTGGTGCTCCCATTCACCTGCTGTCCTTGTCCTTCTATGTCGCAGAGCTCTCGGGTTCTGAAGATGCTGTCGAAGGTATTATCAGAACGGGTGAGGAGCTTCCGTTATGTGGAAAAACGATAGAAATAGCATCCTAGAGCAGAGAAAGTTAAGAGATGTTTTGAAAGAAGTGTTCAAGTTTTTAAGGGTTTTGCAAGGCCATAACCTGACCATGTCTCAGTCCATATTATACTGGGTCCAGTCACGAATATTAGTGCAATAAACTCTGTGCCCATCCATACTTTACACTAGACCCTTTTTCAGTTATCGCTGCACTGAAGCATGTGTCTGGTTATATTGCACTCATCCATGCCCTTATTTATATTACACTAGGCCCTTTCGCGTTTATCTCTGCATTATGTTATGTCCCCCCTTTAAATTGCATGAGGCCAGCTCCCTGTTTATACTCGATGGGGTCTGCCATACTAAACTGCTCAGAGTGCAGGAGCCCTTATCGCTGTTTATGTTAAATAAGGCCCCTTTTCTGTTATGACAGCACTGGACACTCTGTTTAAATTAATCTATTGCCAATGTCAGTTATTGGGGGACTGTAATGTTTTCTGTGTTAGATAAATAGGCAGATGGATGAAGGGAGAGGTCTGTCTCATAATAATTAAAGAACATATATTTGACTGGGTGGGAGGGTGGATTTTTTTTTGAAAAATACGTTTAGTCTTGGTCATAGCCATCAGAAGCTGTGTACAATTTCTCATTGCTCTGGTGTTATGTAACAGTTTTGTTGAAAGTACTGGTCGAATCTTATGACAATCTCGGAAATTTGAACTGGATTGAGGGGCAGAAGGAAATGTGAGCCAGAGTGCACTGCAGTTTATACTGATTAGTGGAAATCTCTGTTGTGCCTATTGTACACCGTGTTTTAATGTTAAGGAATGTTTATCCTGAGGGTTTTTACATTCACGTTTTCCATGGCTACTGGTTGTGTGACCGAGCCTGAACATATATATATGCGTCTATTTGTGTCTGTGAGTGTGTCCATGCAAAACACATCATTCCTAATGTTTGCAAGTTCCATCCACAAAGGTGGATTTGCTTCACCAGTTATTTTCACAGCATTTAATTCCCTTTCATTAAAAATGCATTGAGTGGAAGATAAGTGCAAATTTGTTTGTTGATACGTTTCTATCAACAACAGTACGAACGTCGACATTTTCACGATAGCAGTAATGGCAACGATTGGCCACCAGGTGACAGTGCGAGTCGGTTTGACTACATTATACCAAACCAGCACTGCCTCAGGCGGCAATAACTGAAAAAGGGCCTAGTGTAATGTAGGGATGGGCATGGATGGTTTACATTACATTAGACAGCCTCTAATGTTTTACTTATTTATTATCGACTGATTTGGAATAGTTGTTCAGTCAAACATCTCTACCCATTACCAATTCTCCTTGAGAAATGGCGAATTGCCACTTTCTTGAAAGTATCAAGCGGTTTTATACCTTTGAAACTGCATAAATCCCAAGGCCCGCCCGAATTGCATCCTCGGCATAGGAGTCACCATCACTTTATAATCCTTTGCAACTTCAGGCACTGAGACAGGGCGAGAGGGCAGCTAACGTTGTACCCTTGATCAAACGGATAAAGGTATAGACTGAGTAATTACAGGACAGTGAATATAATCTTGGAGCCGGGAATAGTATTGGGAAGAGAACATTCTAAGGGACAGGGTGCATCTACATTTAGAATGACACTCACTAAGCAAAGCTGGACAGCAAGAATTTGTAAAGGAAGGGCGAGTCTGACTATTATGGTTAAGTGTTTTGAAGGGATAATAAGGAGTGCCGATGGATACAGTGCATTCAATGTAGTCTATGAGGATTTTAAAATGACCAGGTTCTACATGACAGAGCGGTTCCGAAATCAAAAGCCAATGTGATCCAAGGTAAAGCGGCGAGGTAAATCCAAAATTGGTTCAATGCCAGGAAGCAAGCGGTAAATGACATGGGGTATTTCTGTCAATGGGAGTGGTATCCTCCAGGCCTTAGTAATAGGACATTTGCCTTTTCTTGCAAATATCAATTACTTGCACATGACTGAAAAGAGCATGATTAAGAAGGCTTTGGATGATACACAAATTGGTTGTGTGATTAAGAATGAAGCAGAAAGCTGTATACTTCAGGATATCGACCAGTCAGGTAGACATAAGAATGGCGTAAAGATCATTGCGAGGTAGTTCATTTAAGGAAGGCTAACAAGATAAAGGAATAAACAGTAAATAGGAACATCATAACACAAGAACTAGGAGCAGCAGTTGGCAATTCAGCCCCTGGAGCCAGCTCCGCCATTCATTTAGATCATTGCTGATCTCATTTCGGCCTCAACTCCAATTTCCTACCCTCTCCCCATAACCTTGCAACCCATTACTAATTAAAAATCTATCTATCTCCCCCTTAAATTTATTCAGCGTTCCGGCATCCAGTGCATTCTGAGGTAGTGAATTCCACAGATTCACGAATGATACGACACTGAGAAGTAAAGTGGGACTATAGAATGCAGATATTCCTAAGGTGTCTGGGCAGGGAGATAAGGTGATCAAGAAACAGATGGGATTCTTGTCTTTATTCTCCGAGGCATAGAATATACGAGTTGAGACGTTCTGCTGGAACTGTGTGAAACACTAGTTAGGCCCGAGTTAGAGTGTTCGGTGCAACCTTGGTCCAGGAACTATAGGAAAGTTTTGATTGGGCTAGCAACGTTACAGCGGAGATTTACGATGACATTGCCTCGGCTGCAGGAGGTTTGCTATTTGGGAGGATTGGTTAGGTTTGTTTACTTTTGAACAAAGGAAATTAAGGGATGACAAGGCTGAAGTGTATAAACTATGAAGGGTCTGGAGAATGTGGATACAAAGCCCCATTTCTCCTTGGTTGAGAGTCAATGATAAGGAGGATCAGAAGAAATAGGAGGAGGATTAGTCCATTCAGCCCATCGAGCCTGCTCTGCCATTCAGGAACATCAAAGCTGCTCTGATTTTGGCCTCAACACCAGTTTCTTGCCTGCCTCCCATAACCCATGAATCTCATGTTGATCAAATATCTGTCTAACTCAGCCATGAATATATTTAACGACTAGCCTTCATTGCGTTCTGGAGAAGTGAAGTCCAAAGACTAATGACTCTCTGAGAGAAGAAATCCCCCCTCATCTCCGCCTTAAATGGAAAGAAGACCGATTTTGAAACCGTGTCCCCTAGTTGCAGATTCCCCTGCGAAGTGGAAGCATGTTCTCAGCATTTACTCTGTAAAATCCCCTCAGAACCTTTGAGGTTTCAATCATATTACCTCGCATTCCTCTGCTCTTCAGTAAGTACAGGTGCAATCTGCTGAACTCTTTCTCATAAGGCAACCCCTTCCTCCCAGGCATCAGCCCAGTGAATATTCTCTGAATTGATTCCGATGCACATATATTTCTAATAACCGAGAACATTACTGTACTCAATACTCCAGGTACATTCTCACCAATGGCAAGTACAATTATAGAAAAAAATTCCTGCTTTGAAAGTCCATACCCCTTGCAATAAAAGGGATTATTCTATTTGTCTCCCTAACTCCTTGCTGTGCCCGCATGGTTTCTGTGATCCGTGTACAAAGACACGCAGATCTCTCTGCACTGAAGAATTCTGCAGCCTCTCAATTTAAATAATAGGTTGCCTTTCGACTTATCCTGCAAAATTAGGCAACCTCCTATTTTTCCAACTTTATATTCCATGTGCCAAATTTCAGCACAATCACTTAACTTACCTATATGTCATTGTGGCCTCTTTGTATCCATCCTCAGAACCTGTTTCCATTTCCAGTTTGGTATCATCAGCAAATCTGGCTATAATACCGTCGACCCCTTCATCCAAGAGTAAATAGGTCATGGCAAATGTTTTCACCCAAAGGATGATGGGCATCTAAAGCTCATGATGTGAAAGGCTTGGAGAAACTTGAAGTGAAACAACCTAAAAGGTTACAGACCAAGAGCTCGAAAGTTGGACAAGGCTGGTTACTGCTTGTTCGCTGGGATGAATGCCCCTCTTCCGCATTGTAGATTTCTATGACCCTATGATTCACTGCTGTTAGATAGGGAGTTTCAGGGTTTTGACCCAGCGGCAGTGAAGAAATAACGATATATTTCCAAGCCAGTGCGGTATTTGGCCTTGAGGGGAACTAATAGGTCTTTCCATGGGTCTGTCAAACTTGGTCCTCCAGGTGCTAGCAGTCAGGGGCTTGCACGGCGCTGTCAAAGGACAGTTGGCGAGTTGCCACAGTGCATTTCGTAGATGGTGCACACCGCTGTATTTGTGCAGTGGTGCCGGAGGGAATGGGTTTATAAACGGCGGATGGGATTGCCAATCAGGCGCGATGATTTTTCCTACATGGTGTCTTGCTTCTTCCGAATATAAGAACTAGTATTAGGAGAAGACCATGTGGTTCCTCGGGCCTGCTCTGGAAATGTGTTGTTGGAACTGCCCTGATTCAGGCAAGCTGAGATATTCAATTACTTCCCTAAAGTTTGCATGGACATTGTGGACAGATTGTGGGGAGTCATGAGGGGCTTCACGGGCCATACGATATGTTGCCTCTGACTTTTTCTAGATTCTCCATATGTGTTGCTGGTTCAGTTAACTTAATTTACTGCTGTGACCCCGCAATGTTGCTGGTGTTGGATTCCGCGATGGTAATGTCAATGAATAACAACTGGAGATGGTTAGGATCTCTCTTGATGGAGATGGTCACTGCCTGGCACTTCTAACACGTTATGTCAATTTCCACTCATCAGCCAAAGGTTTAATATTGTCCAAATGTTTTTTTTCCCCTCTGCATGGAGACATGAACTGCTTCAGTATATGCGGAATCGTGAATGGTGCTGAAAATTGTGCCAACATTCGTGAACATCGCTACTTCTGGCATGATTATGGAAATAAGGTCATTGATGAAGCAACTGAAGATGGCTGGGCCTAGGACACTTTCCTGAGGAACTCCGAGAGCGATGCTCTGGCGTGGGATTTCTGGCCTCCAGCAACAGCAATCATTTTCCTTTGTGCTAGGTATGACTCCAATGAGGTTTCCCCCTGATTCCCATTGACTTCAATGTTGCTAAGGATCCTTGGTGCCACAATCTGTCAACTGCGACCTTGATGTCAAGGGCATTCACTCTCATATTAGAAGTTCAGCTGTTTGTCTTTGTTCAAATCAACAACGTGATGTAGTCGGGAACTGAAAGGCCCTTGTGAAGCCTAAACTGAACATTGTTGAGCAGCTTGTTGGTGATGAACTGCTGTTTGATTGCTCCGTCAATGACACCTTCCATCAGGTTGCTGATGGCTGAGAGTAGAATTATTGAGGGTCAATGGGCCGCATTGGGTTTATTCAGCAATTTTTCACCATGTTACAGCTTGATCAGGCTGACACCCCATTTTTAGATGCTCTTGTTGCTGCATCTGGCCTACTCTTCTGAGTTCATCGTTGAACAATCGTTGATCCCCTGGCTTCATCCTAATGGTAGAGTGAGGGTTATACATCCCATCACGTGCATATTGTAGGGGGGATAAGAATGTTGCTCAAGCTAATGGCCTCACTGATGCACAGTTTTAAACTGCCAAATATTCTCCAAATCTATCGCATTTAGCACAATGATTATGCCACACAGCGCAATCGGTGGAGTTCTCAGTCTGAAGATGGGTCTTTGTATCCAAAAGGAAAGTGCAGTGGACACTGCCACCAATACTGACGTGGAGAGATGTATCTGTGCCAAGTTGAGTAATGAGCGCCGTCTCAAGTAAGTTTTTCCCTTGTGTTCTCTCAACACCTTCCGGGGGCCCGATCTGGTAGATATGTCCTTCATGAGTCGGCCAGCTCAGTCAGTATTGGTATCGATCCATTCTTACTGATGGGCATTGAAGTTCCATTCCCTTTTCTGCTCTTAGTGTTTCACCAGAATTGTGTTCAACATGGAGACGCACTGATTCATTAGTTGAGGTAGGAAAGTAACTCGAATTAGAAAGGAAATGTTCCACTGTCGCCTGCTCTGCTGCCAGGAGTATTCATGACTCCTGGAGTCAATCTTGACGACCCCCAGGCGCACTCCTTCCCGACTAATGTCCCGCCAGCACTTGTGGGTCAATCACGCGTGGGGATATTGGTTAGAAGGTATTAATATTGAGCAGGACTATGTCAGGCGGGTGTTCCACTAGTCTGCGTTCAGTGTTTCTCAGTTGTGGTAGATGTCCTCAGATGATTGTGTGGAGAATTTTATAGAGTTAATAGGCTGTCTGTATCTTTGCCTGTGCCTCGGTTGATGCCATTTGGCTTTTCTGACTGTGCTCACGTTGCTGATTCTCGTAGCCGTTTAATAAAAATGACTGCACACTGAGAATTTTTAGAGGGAAATTAAAAGTTTATCTGGAATGCCATCGGGAAAAAAAAAACATGTAAGGGGGGGAATGTATTTCCGAAACGGACATTTATATATCAGGTGTGTTTTGATGAGTCTGAGAGATCCATGTTCCCCGTTACTGATATTGGATGTATTTTTAATAGATCAGGTGTATAAAATTAACTAAATTTAAATTCCCAAAAGCTTTGTTGAAATTTGAACTCATGTAATAACTGTTTGCGTTACATAAGGCCCTTTCTCAGTTATTGCTGCACTAAACTGTTTATGTTTATATTTCATAGGACTTGTCTCAGTTTTTAATGTAATGGGCCATGTTTAAGATTATTTTAAACCAGGCCCTGTTTCAGTTATTAAAGTACTCGTGCAGCTTACCATTTAAATTATACCAGGCCCTATCTCTGGTTACAATACACTGGACCCTAACTCAGCCACGGCCTGGCCGTGGCGCTGCCACAGATTGACAGCACAGAAGAGGCCCTTCCACCCACCGAGTCTGCACCGGCACCTGAGAAACACCTGACCTACCTACCTAATCCCATTTACCAGAACTTTGCCCATAGCCTTGAATGTTATGATGTGCCAAGTGCTCATCACTATCCCAGCCATCCAGAGGCCCAGGTTCATCTTCTGGGGACATGGATTCAAATCCCACCACAGCAGCTGGCGGAATTTAAATTCTATTGAGACAAGAGCCGTTCAGAAGCTGAGAATTCTGCAAATGCCTGTCCACAATCTACAAGGAAAATGTCAGGAGTGTGGTGGAATACTCCGCAATTCTCCGGGCAACAAGGGTAGCAGAAGCACAGGAACAACATCAAATGGAAAGTCCCTGTTTCCTCCCTATTCTTGGGTCCAAATCATACAACTCCCTTCCGAGAAGTACTGTGGGTGTCCCTGCAGCACGTGGACTGCAGCGGTACAAGAGGTTTGCTCACTACCACCTTCTCAAGGGCAATTGTGTTTGGCTATTGAATGTTGGTTCAGCTGGAAAAGCCCAAATCCTATGACTGAATAAAAAAAATGGAAATGGAACTGGATCGTTACAATTATCATTGCTGTAAACGCATCTGGTTCACTAATGAACATTCGGTGAAGTAAATCTGCATCCTTCCCCAGTCAGGCCTAAATGTGACTCCAGGCCCACAGCACGTGGTTGACTCTTAACTATCCTCCGACTCTGAAAGTGTTTAGCAAGCTATTCAGTTCCAGGACAGCGGAGCATGGAGGGAAATGCTGGCCGTGCCAGAGACACTCACATCTCCTGGATGAATAGAGAGAAAAAAATACTCCAGCCTAGTGAATGATTAAAAACAACATTTGTAAAAGTACTCCCTCCTGTGTTTCCATGAGTATTGTACATAATTATTCCGGGAACTATGTTTTATAAAGCATTTGAAGGTCGCAGAGAAGATGAACAGGAGGTTGACGCGAATGTTACAAGACCTTGGAGATCTTGAATCGTTTTCCTTAGAATAGAGGATGTTAAGAGGGGCTTTGTTCGAGGTATTTAAGACCATGAAGGCTGTTGATACGTAATGACTGGGTCATGCTTTCCTTTAAATTACACATGACTCTGCCTCAGATAATAGTGCAAAAGGCCTAGTCTCAATTTGTGTTTTACACTAGGCCCTGAGTAAGTGCATTGATGCATACATCTCTTCACATTAGACAAGACCGTCTCCCTGTTTGTATCATACGAGCCACTGAAAAGGTTATTTCGCATTAAACTGTCTATATTACGCTAGATGCTGTGTATCTCAGTCTCTCTATCTGTCGACCCATCTAGCTGCGTATCTGTCTCTTTGTCTGTCAGTCTATCTATCTACATTTCGAACCATCCATCTAGCAATTTCAGATCATCTATTACCGTTAACATTTCTTGATGCTGACGTCTTTTTCGAGTTCTTGTGTGGAAAGTGCCTATTCAGATTCCAAAGTGAGTTTAGCTTCCCTCAGAATTCAGTTCGAAAGTGGATTAAATCACATGGAGAATAAAGGAAATTGACCCACCATTCTCTCTGTTTGTTGACAAGTGATTATTTATGCGTCACTGGGGTGTGTGATGTTCTGTGCAAGTGATGGTGAAAATGTAAGTGTACCTATACCTGGCGTGAGGATAATAAACCTGTAATTCTGTCACTTGGAATGGCATGTAACACTTTCCACTCTCAATGAAATTCAATTAAAAATAATAATTTGTTTCTGTTTCCATTGTCTTGTTAACTTCACTAATACCTCACCAGTTTCCAATACGTTTCCTTGACATAATTCAATGTTTACTGGCGCGGGTAAAGTGTTAGCTGAACAGAAACATGGTATAGGGCAGTAATAACTGAGTAGGGGCCCACTGCAAAATATAACGACATATATTTTCCAGTGCAATTTTAACAGAAACAATAGTGTAAAACATTATAAATAGAGACAGGTTCCAGTGCAGTAACAACAAAGACAGGATCCAGTGTAATATTAACACATACATGCTCCAGTATAGTAATAACTGAGACGTGGTCGAGTGCGATATAAACAGACACGGGGTAGGCTTCACTAATAACTGAGACAGAGCGTTATATAATATAAATAGAGAAACGTTCTAACGTAGTAATAATTGATTCGGTGGTCGGCCTGAAACAGAGGCTTGATTAGCACAGAAATAATTGTGTCAGAGCCTAGTGTAATAAAAATACAAATACCAGATTATGTATCCAAAAATTTCACAGGTTTCAGCAAAACTAAAACCGTGATTTGAACTCAAAGAGTAATAATCGAAGCAGGATCTGGTGTAATATAAAGGGAACCAGTTGCTAGCGAAATATTTCTCCTCGTCGCCCGTTTACAAATCTGCCAATATTAAGCTATGATCACGGGATATTGACGCAATGAATAGAAGGAATTGGTTTTCTTTGCTAATTCTCTCAAAACCTCTCATCATCTTGGAAATAACTATTAGGTTTCTGCTTAATCTTCTTTATCACAAGCAGAATGTTCCTAATTTGTCCAATTTATCGGTGTTACTAAAGACCCTTATCTTTGTTAACAAAGGGGTTACCCATCCTCTGTACACTTTCTGAGACCTCAACACACTTCTTAGGATCTGAAAATCATAGATATGTGCGGCACAGAAATAGTCCATTCCGCACCCCCTGTCCATAATGGCCGGAAATGACCCTTCGAGTCTAATACCACTTCCCAGCTTTTGCTCCAGGGCGCCTGAGGCTATAGTACTTCAAGTGAACATCCAAATATATTTTGATATGTGATGAGGGATTCGGTCTGGAACACCATTTCATGCAGTGAGTCCGAAACACCATTAAACACTCCTAAGGATAGACAGGGGACAGTTCAGACGCAGAGTAAAGCTGCCTCTACATTGGTAAATTCCGGGGTGAGGCAGAGTAAAGCTCTCTCTAAACTATCCCACCAAACACTCCCAGGACATGTATAGCGCGGGATAGACACAGGTCCCTCTACATGATTCGATCGAATGCTCCCAAGAAAGGTGCAGCAGTATCAGATGCAGAAAAAAGATCCCTCTACAATGTCGCATATATCACTCACAGGAAGGCATAGGAATGTTAATTTGCAGAGGACTGCTCCCTTTAGACTGTCCCATTAAATACTCCCATGTTGTTGAGTGC
Source organism: Cetorhinus maximus (assembly GCF_964194155.1). Taxonomy (NCBI): domain Eukaryota; kingdom Metazoa; phylum Chordata; class Chondrichthyes; order Lamniformes; family Cetorhinidae; genus Cetorhinus; species Cetorhinus maximus. The sequence goes on from NW_027596464.1 coordinate 47,302, forward strand.
ACCAGACACATTTTAGAGTTAGGTTCTACATGTGAAGAGCCATCTATTTGGTTAAAAGTCAATGAATAGGACCTGAGGTTAAACCTTGGTTAGATACTGACTTCATGTTATGAGTTAAAGACGCTGACACATTAATGAGAGGCCAGACACGGCCGGGATAGGGGAGAAAGGGAGACAGAGCGGGATAGAATGCAGGAAACTCCGCAAACACATTTTCAATGCTACTATATACCGGATCAAAGGAGGCTTCGCCAGTTTCGAACACAGATATCACCTTTACATAGTTATCCCATAACTTAGAGAAATGTTCCAAATATCAATCATTACTGGAATCCTTTGTGTGATTTGCATTTCTCTCTGTTGTGATTTCTATGTTCTGTTGGTGGGGAAACATCTATTTTATTTCTGTCGCTCAATATTCTATTCTGAGATTGCTATTTCTGTGTTTATTTACATAAACGCCTCACTGGTTTTAAAGTGGTGTTCACGGCAGCAGAATCAGATCAACAGTCACTTATTGATTATGTTCAGCTCAAAACAAGTTTATTTTAAGAATATTCACAGATGGTATAAGAAATGAACACAATTTTCAGAAAACCAATTGGTACAGATGTTATTTATTTTAAACAAAAGAAGGCATTAAATTAAAAAGAAATGTTTCTGTAAGTTCTGCTGCTTAAATCAATTAAGCATTTCTGAGCAGCCTGATATTCGGCTGAATATCTATTGGTGGAAGGACTAACCCCTTTCAGGTAAACATGTCTGAATAATGAACAGAGAAAGGGCCTATAATCACATTCACCTCAGACTTTCTAACACATCACCAGGTGCGTTTTGAAATGTTCACTTTTAGTAAAATCTTTTTGTTTATAGAGCACATTTCACCATTTCAGGATGTCCCAAATCACATATCTCATTAACCTTATTGATGTACCTTATTTCGAATTATAATCTCTTCTGTCACGTTGGAACTACAGGAGGCAATTTGTGCACAGGAAGCTCCCATCAACAGAGATGTGATAAAAGCCCAGATCACCTCTTTATTAGGGATGTTAGTTGCGCATTAAATATTGGTCTACGATACCCCTGCTCTGTAAAATAGGGTCAGCGGAGATTTATGCTGAGTATTTCCAGATTTTCTGGCCTTATCTTAGTTTGAGAACATCCGTAATAGTTTACAAAGCTTTGACCGTTGTTTTTATTTGTTCTTTTGTTGTGAACGTCGCAAGCAAGGCCAGCCTTAACTGCCCATCCACAAGTACCCTTGAGAAGGCAATGGGGAGAAGGCAATGGGGAGCCGACATCTTGAACAGCTGCAATTTGTGCCGTGCGCGTCTTATTTGACTTTCCAGGAAGTGCTTTGACCCAACTAAATGGCCTTCTGGGCCATTCCAGGGGCAGTTAAGTGTCAACCACGTTGTTGTGGGGCTGGAGTCTCGCGTAGGCCAGGCTGGTAAGGGTAAGATTTCCTCCGCGAATGACATTAGTGAAACAGTTGCAACTTCATGACAATTAGGTTCTTCGATTATTAATGCAATGAGTAATGTTATTCTAGTTTCGGTTTTAATGAATTTAATGAATGGAAATCCCGCCAGCTGCCGTCATGGCATTTAAATCATGTCTCTGCAGCATTTCTGATCTTCTCTGTATTACCAGTTAATTTACCTCGATGCTGCTATTCCCTAAGACTGAGATGACATTATCAACGCCACATCTGATGGATCACTCCACTGACCATGCTTCAAACCTGCAGTTATGGCTCTGAATAAATTCATATGGAATCGAAACGTTAATTCTGTTTCTCTCTCCTCAGACCCTGCCATGCCTGCTGAGTCTTTACAGCACTTTCTGTTTTTAGTTCAATAGTAGTTACTGTCCATGTATGAGAGCCACTAATGCAAGGCATTGGACATGTTGCAGTTGCTGTTTTGAAATGATAGCATTTGGTTCTATGTATCTAAAGTTCTGGAGCAGGCTCCAGTCTTACACACATCAATTTAGTTGTAAGGGATCCGTTGCCTTGTAGCCCGGCGTCTTCGCCTGACCCTGTTGTAACAGTGCGCTGTATTTCCACTGGGCCCATATAACAGTGTCTGCGATTGCTAAATTCTCATTTTGAAGCAACAAGACAGAAGATTTCCTGGAACTTAAGTTTGCACTGGCCCTCACTCTTTGCACAACAAGGAACTGGGATTTCTCTCCTCATCAACGAGAATCTTAGGATAGGTTTATCAGAAATGGTCCAACGTGTGAGAGGTGTTTTGAATATTTAAGGAGAAGCTGTTCCACTGGCAAATGGATCAGTGATCCTAGGGCTTATATTAATTCGATATCAATACACTGATTATTTGCACAGTAAGATGTTTCTAATGATGTAACACTAAACCCTATCTCTCTTTATATTACACTAGGTTATGTGTTCATTATAACTGCATTACTCTCTGTCCCTTTCAATATGCCGCAAAGCCCTGCATCAATTGTTTCCACATTAGATTTATCCCTGGTTGATTTACACTCGGTGCTGTGTCAGCGATTATCGCTTTAGGCCCTGCCTCAATTTTATTTAACTGGGCCCAGTATCAGTAATCCTGTTCTGTAGCAGTTGATATTAACCTATGCCATTTACCAGTAATCACTGCACGAGACCCTGTCTCTGTTTATATGAATACAGACTTTGTATCAGTAATCACTCTAATGTACCCTACCTAAGTAGATATTAATCCATACCTTGGATCAGTAACTACTGAAAGAAACCCTGTCTCAGTTTTTATTAATACAAACCTCGTATTAGTAATCACTGTAAGAGACCCTGCCTCAGTTGATAGTAATCAATACCTTGTATCAGAAATCACTGAAAAAACCCTGACTCAGTTTATATCAATATAGACCTTGTCTTGTTAATCACTGGAATAGACCCTTTCTCATTTAATATCAGCCCAGACCGTGTATTGGTTATCACTGTAATAGACCCTGTCTCAGTTTATGTTAATCAATACCATGTATCAATAATCACTATAAAATACCCTTTCTCAGTTTATATAAATACAGATATTTTATTGGTAATTGCTGTAATAGAGCCTGTCTCAGTTTTTATTAATCCATGTCTTGTATCGGTAATCACTTGAATAGGCCCTGTTGCAGTTTATATTAATGCAGATATTGTATTGGTAATCACTTCAATAGGCCCTGTCTCAGTTTATATTAACCTGGACCCTGTATCAGTGATCATTGTAATAGACTCTGTATCAGTTTACATTAATTGGGACCATGTATCAGTAATCATTGTAATAGAGCCTGCCTTAATTTATATTAATCTAGGCCCTGTATCAGTAATTAATGTAATTGACCCATTCTCAGTTTATATTAATGCAGGCCTCATGTCAGTAATCACATTAATAGACCCTTTCCCGTTTATCTTAATCCATACAATGTATCAGTAATCATTGTAATGGGCCCTGCCTCAGTTTATATCTATCCAGGACCTGTGTCAGGAATTATTGTACTAGACCCAGTCTCAGTTTATATTAATTCAGGACCTATATCAGTGATCATTGTACTGGACCGAGTCTCAGATTATATCAATACAGACCCTGCAGCAGTAGTCACTGTAATACATGCTGTCTCAGTGAACACCAGTCCAGACCTTATATCACTAATCACTGTAATAGACCTTGTCTCAGTTTATATTAATCTAGACCCTGTATCAGTAATCACTGTAATATACCCAGACTCAGTTGGTATTAATCCATATTTTTCATCCGTAACCACTGAAAGAGAGCTTGCTTCACTTGATATTAATCCACACATTGTATCAGCAATCACTGAAACAGATTCTGCCTCACTTTATATTAACACCGACCTTGTATCAGTGTTCAATGTATTCGACCCTGTCTCTGTTTATATTAACCTATGCCCTGTATCAGAAATCACTGTACTACACCCAGTATCAGGTTATATCAATTCAGACCCTTTATCAGTTGTCGCTGTAATACACCCTGTCTCAATTAACACCAGCCCAGACCTTTTATCAGTAAACACTGTAATAGACTCTTTCTCATATTATATTAACCCATGCCTTGTATCAGTAATCACTGTAACGGACCCTGCCTCAGTTTATATTAATAGAGGCCATGTATAGTAATCACTGAAATAGACCCTTTATCCATCTACATTAATCCATACATTGTAACAGTAATCATTGAAATAGGCCTTCCCTCAGTTTATATTAATCTAGGCCCTGTATCAGTAATTACTGTAATAGACCCTACCTCAGTTGATGTTAATCCATGCCTTGTATCAGTAACCACTAAAAGAGACCCCGTCTCCGTTTATATTAATACAGACATTTTATTATTAGTCGCTGTGTAAGACCCTCTCTAGGTTTATATCAATCCAAACATTGTAACAGTAATCACTGTAACAGACCCTGTCTCTGTCGATATTAATCAATGCAATGTATCAGTGACCACTGAAGTAGACCGTGACTCAGTTTATATCAATACAGGCCTTGTGTTGGTAATCACTGTAATAGATCATGTTTCTGGTTATCTTAATCCATACCATGTATCAGTAATCATTGTAATATACTCTTTCTCAGTATATATTGTCCCCAGACACTGCATCGGTAATCACTGCAATAGACCCTGTCTCAGTTGATATGAATCCATAACTTGTATCATTAGTCACTGTAATAAACCCTGTCTCAGTTTATGTAAATTGATACCTTGTATCAATGATAACTGTAACAGGCCCTGCCTCAGCTGATATTAATCCATACCTTGTATCAGCAAACAATGTTAGTGACCCTGTCTCAGTTTACATTAACACAGACCTTGTCTCAGTAATCAGTGTAAAAGACCCTGACTCGGTTTATATCAATCCATACATTGTTACAGTAATCACTGTAACAGGCCCTGTCTCTATCGATATTAATCAATTCATTGTATCAGTGATCACTGAAGTAGACCCCGACTCTATTCATATTAATACAGACCTTGTCTTGGTCATGATTGGGATAGACCCTAACTCAGTTTATATTAATCCAGGCCTTGTATCGGTAATTACTGTAATAGACTCTGTCTCAGTTTCTTTTAATCCATACCATGTATCAGTAATAAATCTAACAGTCCTTGTCTCACTTTGTTTTAATCCAAACCTTGTATCAGTAATCATTGGAATAGACCATGTCTCACTTTATATTAATACAGACCTTGTATCATTAATCACTGTAAAAGAACCTATGTCAGTTTATATCAATCCATATATTGTAACAGTAATCACTGTAACAGACCCTGCCTCTGTTGATATTAATCAATACATTGTATCAGTAATCACTGAGGTAGATGCTGACTAAGTCTATATTAGCACAGACCTGGTCTCGATGATGACTGGAATAGACCCTGTCTCAATTCATATCAATCCAGACCTTGTATTGGTAATCAATGAAAGAGACCCTGTCTCTATTTACCTTAATCTAGACCGTGTATCAGTAAGAACTGTAACAGACCCTGTCTCAGTTTATATTATTTATATTATTACTGTATCAGTAATCACTGTAATAGGCCCTGTCACAGTTGATATGAAACCATAACTTATATCAATAATCACTCTTATGGACCCTGCCTCAGTTTACATTGATCCATATGTTGCATCAGCAATCACTGTAATAAACCCTGTCTCAGTTTATGTAAATGGATACCTTTTATCAGAAATCACTGTCAAAGGCTCTGTCTCAGTTTCTATTAATCCATACCTTGGATCCGTTATCACTGTTATAGAATATGTCCCAGTTAATATTAACCTAGACCCTGTATCAGTAATCAACATAATAAACCCTGCCTCAGTAGGTATTAATTCATAACATGTATCAGTAAACACTTTTAGAGAACCTGCCTCAGTTAATATTAATACAGACTTTGCCTCAGTAATCACTGTAAATATCTCCGTTGATATTAATCAATGCCTTGTACCAGTAATCACTGAAGTAGGCCCTGACTTAATTTATATTAATCGAGACCCTGTATCAGTAATCACAGTAATAGAGCGTGTCTCAGTTGATATGAATCAATACCTTGTATCAGTAATCATTGTAATGGACCCTGTCTCCGTTTATATTAATACAGACATTGTGTTGGCAATTACTGTAAAAGACCCTATCTCAGTTTATGTTAATTGATACCATGTCATAAGTGTAATAGACCCTGCCTCAGCTTATATGAATCCACATCTTAAATCAGTAATCGCTGTAACAGACCTTCTCTCAGTTATTATTCATCTAGACCCTGTATCAGTAATCACAGTAATAGACCCTGACTCAGTTGATAATAAATCACATGTTGTAACAATAATCAATATAACAGAGGCTGTCTCAATTGATATTCGCCAATACCTTGTACTTGGTGTAGTAATTGGTGAAGTAGACCCTGACTCAGTTTGTATCAATCCAGTTCTTGTATTGGTAATCACTGTAATAGACCCTGCCTCAGTTGATATTAATCCATACGTTCTATCATTAACCACTGAAAGAGACCCTGTCTTAAATTATATTAATACAGGCCTTGTATCATTAATCACTGCAAAAAAACTGTCTCGTTTTATATCAATCCATACATTGTAACAGTAATCATTGTAACAGACTCTGTCTCTGATGATATTAATCAATACCTAGTATCAGTAATCACTGAAATAGATGCTGACTCAGTTTATATTAATGCAGATCTTTTCTCGATAGTGCCTGGAAGAGACCCTCAGACAGACCCTGTCTCAGTTGATGTCAATCCAGGCGTTGCATTGGTAATCACTGAAAGAGACCCTGTCTCTGTTTACCTTAATCTAGACCATGTATCAGTAATAAATGTAACAGACCCTGTCTCAGTTTATTTAAAATCATACCATGTATCAGTGATCACTGTAATAGACCCAGTCTCAGTTTATATCAAAACGGACATTGTATTGGTAATTACTGTAATAAATCCTGTCTCAGTTTATATTAATTCATATTTTGTATCAGTAATCACTGTAATAAACCCTGTCTCATTTTTTATTCACCCATGCTATGTATCAGAAATCATTGCAATAAAACTTGTCTCAGTTTATATTAATCCAGATTCTGTACCAGTGGTCACTGTGATAAACCACGTTGTTTTTTTTATCAGTCCATACCTTGCATCAGTAATCACAATAAAAGGACCTGCCTCACTTTGTGTTAATGCAGACAATGTATTGGTAATTACTGTAATAGACCTTGCCTCAGTTTATATTGATCCATAAGTTGTATCAGTAATCACTGTAATAAACCCTGTGTCAGTTAATGTTAATTGGTACGTTGTATCGGTAATCACTGTAATAGACCCTGCCTGCATTTATATTGATCCATAAGTTATATCAGTAATCAATATAATAAACCCTGTCTCAGTTTATATTAACCTAGCCCCTATATCAGTAATCATGGTAATAGTCCCTGCCTCAGTTGATATGAATCCATCCCTTGTATCAGCAATCACTGTAATAGACCTTCTCTCAGTTTATATTAATCTAGATCCTGTATCAGTAATCATTGCAATAGACCCTGCCTCAGTTGATATTAATCCATAGCTTGCATTCAGCAAACACTGTTAGAGACCCTGTCTCAGTGTATATTAATACAGACCTTGTATTGGTAGTTACTCTAATAGACCCTGTCTCAGTTTATATAAATATAGACCCTGTTTCAGTAATCACTGTTATAGACCCTGTCTCAACTTATATTAATACTGACCTTGTCTCAGTAATCACTGCAACAGACCCTGTCTCAGTTGAAATTAATCAATACCTTGTATCAGTAATCACTGAAGTAGACCCTGACTCAGGTTAGATCAATCAAAGCCTTCTAGTGGTAATCACTGTAATAGAACCAGTCTCTGTTTATATTAATTCAGACTCTGTATCAGTAATCACTGTAACAGACGCTGTCTCAGTTTATTTTAATCCATACCATATAACAGTAATCACTGTACTAGAATTTGTCTCAGTTTATATTAATACAGACCCTGTATCAGGAATCACTGTAATAAGCCCTGTATCAGTTGATATGAATCCATATTTTGTATCAGTAATCACCGTAATAGACCCTGACTCAGTTGATATTAGTACAGGCATTGTATTGGTAATTACTGTAATTGACTCTATCTCAGGTTATGTTAAACCAAAACTTGCATCAGTAATCAATTTAATAGACTCTGTCTCAGTTTACAGTAATTCAGACTTTGTATCAGTAAACACTGTAATAGACCCAGTCTCAGTTTATATCAAAACGGACATTGTATTGGTAATTACTGTAATAAATCCTGTCTCAGTTTATATTAATTCATATTTTGTATCAGTAATCACTGTAATAAACCCTGTCTCATTTTTTATTCACCCATGCTATGTATCAGAAATCATTGCAATAAAACTTGTCTCAGTTTATATTAATCCAGATTCTGTACCAGTGGTCACTGTGATAAACCACGTTGTTTTTTTTATCAGTCCATACCTTGCATCAGTAATCACAATAAAAGGACCTGCCTCACTTTGTGTTAATGCAGACAATGTATTGGTAATTACTGTAATAGACCTTGCCTCAGTTTATATTGATCCATAAGTTGTATCAGTAATCACTGTAATAAACCCTGTGTCAGTTAATGTTAATTGGTACGTTGTATCGGTAATCACTGTAATAGACCCTGCCTGCATTTATATTGATCCATAAGTTATATCAGTAATCAATATAATAAACCCTGTCTCAGTTTATATTAACCTAGCCCCTATATCAGTAATCATGGTAATAGTCCCTGCCTCAGTTGATATGAATCCATCCCTTGTATCAGCAATCACTGTAATAGACCTTCTCTCAGTTTATATTAATCTAGATCCTGTATCAGTAATCATTGCAATAGACCCTGCCTCAGTTGATATTAATCCATAGCTTGCATTCAGCAAACACTGTTAGAGACCCTGTCTCAGTGTATATTAATACAGACCTTGTATTGGTAGTTACTCTAATAGACCCTGTCTCAGTTTATATAAATATAGACCCTGTTTCAGTAATCACTGTTATAGACCCTGTCTCAACTTATATTAATACTGACCTTGTCTCAGTAATCACTGCAACAGACCCTGTCTCAGTTGAAATTAATCAATACCTTGTATCAGTAATCACTGAAGTAGACCCTGACTCAGGTTAGATCAATCAAAGCCTTCTAGTGGTAATCACTGTAATAGAACCAGTCTCTGTTTATATTAATTCAGACTCTGTATCAGTAATCACTGTAACAGACGCTGTCTCAGTTTATTTTAATCCATACCATATAACAGTAATCACTGTACTAGAATTTGTCTCAGTTTATATTAATACAGACCCTGTATCAGGAATCACTGTAATAAGCCCTGTATCAGTTGATATGAATCCATATTTTGTATCAGTAATCACCGTAATAGACCCTGACTCAGTTGATATTAGTACAGGCATTGTATTGGTAATTACTGTAATTGACTCTATCTCAGGTTATGTTAAACCAAAACTTGCATCAGTAATCAATTTAATAGACTCTGTCTCAGTTTACAGTAATTCAGACTTTGTATCAGTAAACACTGTAATAGACCCTGTCTCAGTTCATATCAATACAGACATTGTATTGGTAATTACTGTAATAGAACTTGTCTCAGTTTATATTAGTCGAAAACTTGTATCAGTAATCACTGAAATAGACGCTGTCCTGAGTCCATATTAACCTAGATCCTGTATCAATAATCATTCTGATTGACCCTGTTTCCATTTATATTAATCTAGACCCTCTATCAATAATCACTGTAATAGACCCTGTCTCAGTTGATATTGGTGCAGACTGTGTACTGGTAATTAGTTTAATATACTCTGTCTCAGTTCATATTAATCTAGGTCCTGTATCAGTAATCACTGTAATAGACCCTACCTCAGTTACTATGAATCCATGCCTTGCATCAGGAATTACTGTATTAGGCCTTCTCTCAGTTTATATTAATCTTGATCCTGTATCAGTAATCATCGTAATGGACCGTGTCTCAGTTGATATTAATCCATGCCTTGTATTAGTAACCTATCTCCATTTACATTAATACAGACCTTATCTCAGTAATCATTGTAAAAGACGCTGTCCCAGTTTATATCAATCCATTCATTTTAACAGTAATCATTGCAACAAGCTCTGTCTCAGTTGATATTAATCAAAACCTTGTATCAGTAATCACTGCAGTAGACCCTGACTCAGTTGATATTAATACAGACAATGTATTGGTAATTACTGTATTTGACCCTATCTCAGGTTATGTTAAACCAAAACTTGTATCAGTAATCAATTTAATAGACTCTACCTCAGTTTATAGTAATTCAGACCTTGTCTCAGTAATCACTGTAATAGACCCTGTCTCAGTTCATATCAGTACAGACATTGTATTGGTAATTACTGTAATAGAACCTGTCTCAGTTTATATTAATCGATAACTTGTATTATTAATCACTGAAATAGACGCTGTCCTGAGTCCATATTAACCTATATTCTGTATCAATAATCATTTGATTGACACTGTCTCCATTTATATTAATCTAGACCCTGAATCAGTAATCACTGTACTACACCTTGTCTCAGTTTATATTGATACAGACTGTGTATTGTTAATTAGTCTAATAGACCCTGACTCAGTTTATATTAATCTAGACCCTGTATCAATAATCATTGTAATAGAACCTGTCTCAGTTTATATTAATCAAGACCCTGTATCAGTAATCACTGTAATAGACCCTATCTCTGTTAATATTAATCCATGTCTTGCATCGGTAATCATTGTATCAGGACTTCTCTCAGTTTATATTACTCTTGATCCTGTATCTGTAATCATTGTAATAGACCCTGTCTCAGTTGATATAAATCCATGCCTTGTATCAGTAACCACTGTTAGAGGCCCTGTCTCTGTTTACATTAATACAGACCTTATCTCATTAATCATTGTAAAAGACCCTGTCTTGGTTTATATCAATCCATACATTTTAATAGTAATCATTGCAACAGACCCTGTCTCAGTTGATATGAATCAAAACCTTGAATCAGTAATCACAGTAATATACCCTGTCTCAGTTTATATTAATAGAGATCTTGTATTGGTAATTGCCCCAATAGACCCTGCCTCAGTTTATATTGATCTAGACCCTGTATCAGAAATCAATATAACAGGCCCTGTCTGAGTTTTTTTTAATCCATACCATATATCAGTAATCACTGTAATAGGCCCTGGCTCAGTTTATATTAATCCATAACTTGTATCAATAATTACTGTAATAGACCCTGTCACAGTTTATATTAATCTATACCCTGTATCATTAATCATTGTAATTGAACCTGCCTCAGTTTATATTAATGTAGACCCTGCATCAGTAATCAATGTAATTGACCCAATCTCAGTTGATATTAATCAAAACATGGTATCAGCAATCACTTCAGTAGACCCTGACTCAGTGCATATTATTACACAACTTGTTTCGGTACTCACTGGAATAGACCCTGTCTCAGTGTATATCCATCCAGATCTTGTATTGGTAAACACTTTAATGGACCCTGTCCCTGTTTACATTAATCTAGACCATTTTTCAGCAATAACTGTAACTGACCCTGTCTCAGTTTATATTAATCCGGACCCTGCATCAGTGATCACTGTAACAGATGCTGTATCAATTGATATGAATCCATACCTTGCATCAGTAAGCACTGTAATAAACCCTGTCTCAATGTATATCAATCCAGACCGTGTATTGGTAATCACATTAATAGACACTATCCCTGTTTACATTAATCTAAACCATTTTCCAGCAATAACTGTAACTGACCCTCTCTCAGTTTATATTAATCCAGACCCTGCATCAGTGATCACTGTAACAGGTGCTGTATCAATAGATATGAATCCATACCTTGCACGAGTAAACACTGTAATAGACTCTGTCTCAGTTTATATTAATACAGACATTGTACTGGTAATTACTGTAATAGACCCTGCCTCAGTTTATGTTAATCTGAAGACTTGTATCTGTAGTCACTATAATAAGCACTGTCTCAGTTTATATTAATTCTTACTTTGTATCAATAATCACTGTAATTGGCCTTGTCCCAGTTTATATTAAGACAGACATTGTATTGGTAATTTCTGCAATAGACCCTGTCCTTAGTCTGTATTCATCTAGATTCCGCATCAATAATCATTGTGATTGACCCTGTCTCCATTTATACTAATCTAGACCGTGTATCAGTAAGCACTATAATAGACCCTTCCTCAGTTGATATTAATCCATACCTTGTATCAATAACAACTGTTAGACACCCTGTCTCAGTTTATATTAATACATACATAGTATTTTGTAATTAATGTAATACACCCTGTCTTAGTTTATATTAAGCCATTACTTGTATCAGTAATCACTGCAATAAACTCTGTATCATTTTTATTAATCCATACCCTTCATCAGGAATGACTGTAATACACCCTGTCTCAGTATATGTTAATCCATTACTTGTATCAGTAATTAATCCACTAGACCCTGACTCAGTTTATATTCATCTAGACCCTGTATCAGTAATCACTGCAATAGACCCTGCCTCAGTTCATATTATTCTTGTCCATGTATCAGTAATTACTGTAACAGACTCAGACTCAGTTATATTAACTTAGACCCTGTATTAATAATCACTGTAATAGACTCTGTCTCAGTTTATATTCATCGAGACACTGCATCAGTCATCACTGAAATGGACCCTGGCTCAGTTGATATTAATCAACACCTTGTATCAGTAGCCACTGTAATAGAAACTGTCTTAGTTTATATTAATGCAGACCTTGTCTCAGTATCACAGTAAAAGACCCTGTCTCAGTTGATATTTATCAATACCTTGTATCAGTAATCACTGAAGTCGACACTGACTCAGTTTGTATCAGTCCAAGTCTTGTATTGGTAATTAATGTAATAGACCCTGTCTCAGTTTATATTAATCCATAATTTGTATCAGTAATCACTGTAATATGCCCTGCCTCAGTTTAAATTAATCTAGACCATTTATCATTAATAACTGTAACAGATCCTGTCTCAGTTTATTTCAATGCATGCCATGTATCAGTAATCACACTAATAGACCCTGTCCCAGTTTATATTAACCCAGACACTGCATCAGTGATCACTGTAATAGACCTTGTCTCAGTTGATATGAATCCATTCCTTGTATCAGTAATCACTGTAATAGACCCTGTCTCAGATTATATTAATCCATACCTTGCCTTGGTAAACACTGTAATAGTCTCTGCCTCAGTTTAATTTGATCTTGGCCCTGTATCAACAATCACTGAAATGGACCTTGACTCAGTTGATATTAATCCATACCTTGTATCAGTAATCACAGTAATAGACTCTGCCTCAGTTTATATTAACACAGACCTTGTTTCAGTAATCACTGTAAAAGACGCTGTCTCAGTTTATATCAATCCATGCATTGTAACAGTAATCACTGTTACAGACCCTGTCTCAATAGCTATTAATCAATACCTTGCATCAGTAATCACTGAACCTGACCCTGACTTAGTTTATATCAATCCATATCATGTATCAGTAATCGCTGTAATAGACCCTGTCTCTGTTCATATTAATCTAGACCCTGTAATAGTAATCATTGTAATAGGCCCTGTCAGGTTATTTTAATCCATACCATATATCAGTAATTACTGTAATAGGCCTTGTCTCAGTTTATATTAATCCAGACCCTGTATCAACAATCACTGTAATCGGCCCTGCCTCAGCCTCAGTTAATATGAATCCATACTTGTATCAGTGATCATTGTAATAGACCCTGTCTCAGTTTGTATAAATACAGACATTGTATTGATAATTACTGTGATATACCCTGTCTCAGTTTATCTTAATCCATAATTTGTATCAGTAATCATTGTAATATACACTGTCTCATTTTATATTAATCTAGATCATTTATCATTAATAACTGTGACAGAACCTGTCTCAGTTTATTTCAATCCATACCATGTATCATTAATCACTCTAATAGACCCTGTGTCAGTTTATATTAAGCCAGACACTGGATCAGTGATGACTGTAACATACGCTGTCTCAGTTGGTATGAATCCATTGCTTGTATCAGTAATCACTGTAATAGAGCCTGCCTCAGTTGATATGTATTCATACCTTGTATCAGTTATCTCTGTAATAGACACTGTCTCACATTATATTAATACACGTATTGTATTGTTCATTACTATAATAGACCCTAACTCATTTTATGTTAATCCAAAACTTGTATCAGTCATCACAGTGATAAGCACAGCCTCAGTTGATATCAATCCATACCTTGTATCAGTAATCAGTGTAATAGACTCTGTCTCAGTTTACATTAATTCAGACCCTGTATCAGTAATCACTGTGATAGACCATGTCTCAGTTTATATTAATACAGACATTGTATTGGTAATTACTGTAAAATACCCTTTCCTCTGTCTATATTAATATAGATCCTGTCTCAATAATCATTGTGATTGACCCTGTCTCCATTTATATTAATCTAGACCCTGTATCGGTAATCACTGTACTAGATGCTGTCTCAGGTTATTTTATTCTAAGCCCTGTGTCAGCATTCACTGTAATTGACCCTGTCTCACTTTACAGTAACCAAGGCACTGTATCTATAATTACTGCACAAGGCCCCTTCTCAGCTTATAATACTTAGGGTCTGGTAAGTTATTACTGCACTAGACTCTATTTTAGTTAATACCAATCTCGTCCCTGTTTCTGTAATCATAGCACGAGGCACTGCCTTTGTTCAGATTAATCTAGGCCCTAAATCAGTAATCACTGCACTATGTTCTGTCTCGGTATAAATTCATCTAGCGACTGTTTCCTTCTTCTTAGTCATTCCATCAGGGTCGAGGATGACATGCTGCCATGCCACTTCGATATGTTGTGATTTGGCTGTTAAGCCCAATGTGTCTTCTGCAGACTCTGCTGAAGATGGATGGACCGAGGACATTGCTTTAATGAACTCCTGCAGTGATATTCTGGAACTGAGATAATTGATCTCCAACAACCACAACCATCTTCCTCTGTGCAACATATGATAGCGACCAAAAGAGAGTTTAACCCTGATTCCCATTGTCTCCAGTTTTGCAGAGACTCCTTGATGCCACAATCTGAAAGATGCTGCCTTGATATCAAAGGCAGTTGCTCTCATGTCACCTTTAGATTTTAGCTCATTTGTTCATGTTTGGACCAAGGCTGTAATGAGGCCAGGAGCTCAGTGGCCCTGGCCTGACTTCCCTGAAGGGCATTAGTGGACTACAGCCTTCCTGAATAAGCTTCATTGATTTTGGTCGGCAGCAAACTACGGACTCCATGAGTTGGCAGATCTGTTCGACCTTTTCAGGGATGCTTTGAGCACATCCCTCAAGCACTCTAGTTGCCTTCTGCCGCGACAGAGTTCCAAGTGGAAAAATGACTTTGGGAGTTTTGTGTAAGGCATATGAACCATATGTTCCACCCAGCAGAGCCGGTATTGAGTGATGAGGGCCTCTATGTTGGGCATGTTGGTTTGAAAGTGGACACTACTATTTGACTGCCTTTCATCACACTCGATTTGTAGAACATTCTAACGGAACCGCTGGTGTTAATTCTTCAGAGCTTAGAGGTGCCTACTCTACTTTGTCCAAGTCTCCGAAGCATTTAGGTGTATGGAGATCACTGCTGCCCAGTATAACATGGCCAGAGACTTGGGTTTGGAAGTCTAGTCCTCAAATACCCTGATCGTCTGTCGGCCGAAGGCTAACCTGGAGCGTTAGACTCGATGATTAATTTTGTTGCCTATTTCTGCCTTCCTAGAGAGGAGTCTCTGAAGAAATTGAAGAAGATCCACATTTTCAGGATCTTGCCAATGGGGGAGGTTTAGTGGTCCGGGGGCTGTTTGGAAGTGAGTCTTACCTTTCTGGGTGTTTAATCAAAAGCCAATTTTTTCATATCCTTCAAAGAAGGTGTCAGCAATGACCTGGAGCTTAGTTTTCAGTTAGTGCGCACACAAGAGTCATCTGCTTACTGAAGCTCAATGAATGATGCTGGGAGAGTTTGGTTTTGGACTGAAGGTGGTGTAGGTTCAACAGTTTCCTGTCTGTTCTGTAGCTTATCTCCACACCTGTGGGTAATCTGCTGGAGGTGAGGTGAACTATTGCATAGAGAAAACAATGAGGAGAGGGTTGGTGCGATGACACAAGCCTGTCTGACCCCAGTTTTCACTGAGGTAGGGTCTGTACTGGTTCTGCTGGTGTGGATCAGGGCTTGCAATCCATCGTGGAACAAATGCAGGATGGTGAAAAATTTCTGACGGCAAAAATTTGAGAGGATACTCCATATATCTTAATCGTCAGCAGAGGAAAAGACATTTGTGATGCTGAGCAAGGCCATGTGCTGCTCCTGGCATTTCTCGTGGATTTGCCACACAGTGAACACCATGGTGCCTCTCCACGGGCGAAAATGTCACTGTGCCTCTGTAAAGAACTCTGCGGTCATGGTGCGGGTGTGACTAAGGACGATGCTTGCAATAATCTTTCCTCTGGATGACAGCAAAGGAGCTCCTTTCGGGTTACTGCAATTGGAATTGTCTCCCTTTTTGAGTAGACTCATAATCAGAGCATTCCTGAGGTCCATCGGCATGCAGTCCCCTTCGCATGTGAGGGATATGAGGTTGTCCACCTATGTCAGGTGATGTATCGGTAATGACTGCACTATGTTCTGCTCTGTTCATTTTAACCCAGGTACAGCATCAGTAATCACATAACTTGACCCTCCTTCAATTTATATCAAGCTTGGCCTTACATCAGTAATCACTGCACTTGCCCCTGCCCCAGTTTATATTCACCAAGGTTCTTAATCAGTAATTCCTTCACTAGGCACTGTCTCAATTTACATTAATCTCTGCACAGTAACAGTCATCGCTGCACTAGGCACTGTCCCAGTTTATATCAATCTAGGTCTTGTATCAGTAACCACTGCACTTGACCATGCCTCAATTTATTTAAATTTAGACCCTGTTACACTAATCACTGCTACTAGACCTCGTCTCAGTTTATATTCATCCAGGGATTTAATCAGTAATTCCTTCACTAGGCCCTGATTCAATTTATATTAATGTAGGCCCTGTATCGTCAATCACTGGACTAGGCCCTGCCTCAGCTGTTATTGATCAAACCCTGTATCATCAGCCAGCACACTTGGCCGTGTCTCCGTTTATATTGATCAAACCCTGTATCATTAATCACTGTCCCTAGGCACTGTATGAAATTATTATACGCAAGATACTTTATATGTAATGGCTGCAGTGGATTCTGCCTCAGTTTGACTTTTCTAGACAATGTCACTGTTATTATTAGAGCCGAACCTACTTCACCTAATATTAAAATAGTCCATATCTCTATTTCCATTAAATTAGGCTAGTCTCAGTTATCACCTTCAAGCCCGCGTGTTTTTAAATCACACAGGGTTATTCCTCGGTTAGACTGATCCAAACACTGTTTATCTTTACACCACACTAGGCCTCAGCTCATTTAGGGCTACACTAAACACCATCTCATAGACAGATGGATATATAGACAGACAGATAGACAGATAGATAGGCTCCATGAAACACATTTAATCTCTCTCTCTCTCTCTGTCTCTCTCTCTCAACAGCTCAGCCACTTGACCTCTTTTCTTTCCAAAACAGCAACTCACTCACTTAAACTCTCTCAGACACAATTTAAATTATTTAACACTGCTCTCACACAGAGGCCATTTAACTCTCTTAAACTCTCTAGTCCCTTTCTCAGACAACACATGATTCGTTTAAAACATTCTTTATCTGAAGAATCATGCGTGAGGGATTTTTTATTTTTTTATTTTTTAACCCAAGAATAATCCTCAATCCACCTCCACCTTCAATAAACATGCTACAACCAATAGAAAGTCATATGTTTGGTTCTTTTATATGGGAATGGGGGTGAATGCAATGTTACTGTTAACAATGTTAGGAACAATCTATGCTGTGCTTCTTGATGCTGTCAGAGTGCGTTCACCCTCACAGGCAGGAAGTGTGTTCATGGTGATAACATGAAACTGACGGCTGCTGTTTCATTCTCAGGTAACACCACTTCCTGTTTCTTTGCTGCTGGTTCCTAACCGCACATCTCACTTCTGAGCAGAAAATAAATCTAGGGGCCACAATCTGGTGGAAACATCTGTCAAGGCGGCCTATATCTGGCCACAGAGTCAGTGCAGAGTCACACAGATCACATTGCGGTGAGATTTACAAATGGGGCTGCTGTGATCTATTTCTATTTAGAGTTGCCATTCCAGGACATAACTGGATGTGTCTGTGGATCATTCACTGAACTTCCCCTGTTCTCTAAAGCTGGGAAATGACCACTTGCTCCCTTATATTTTGTGCCATTTCCTCTGTGTTACTTATTGGCTTTATTTCTCAACTTATCTCTCTGACCGCCTCTTCCATCTTTCTATTTTCCCTCGCTCAGTTTTATGCTCTGTGTCAGTATCAGCATCTCTCTCCATCTCTGCATCTCTTTCATACACATGTTCAAAATCGTTAAGGATTTGATGGAGTAAATAAAGAGAGCCTCTTTCAACTGGCACAACAATCAGTGATCAGAGATGACAGATTCACATTAATTCAACTGGATGGTGAGATGACAACTGATTTTTTTAACACCGTGAGTTGTCATGAGCTGGAATGAACAACCTGAAATAATAGCAGAAGCGAATTCAACTTTGGAAAGGGGATACATAATTGAGAGCTTAAAAGCTGCTGGATAATAGAAACATAGAACCATAGAAAAGTTATAGTGCAGAAAGAGGCCATTCAGCCCATTGTGATTGCACTGGCCAAAGATAAAAGAAACTCGCCGCTCATTTTAATCCCACTTCCCAGCATCTGGTCCATAGCCTTGCAAGTTACAGCAGTTCAGGTGCATATCCAGGTGCCTTTTAAATGGGTTTGACCGTTTCAACTTCAACCAACAACTTAGGCAGTGAATTCCAGATGTCCACCACCCTCTGGGTGAAAATGTTTTTCCTCATGTCCCCTCTAATCCGTCTACCAATATCCTTGACTCTGTTCCCCCTGGTAATTGACCGCTCAGTTATGAGAAACAACTCTTCCCTGTCTGCCTTATCTAGGCCCCTCATAATTTTGTACACCTGAATTAGGTCACCCCTTAGCCTTCTCTGTTCTAAGGAAAACAGCCCTAGCCTATATAATCTCTCCTCATAGCTGCTATTTTCAAGCCCTGGCAACATTCTTGTAAATCTCCTCTAAGCTCTTTGCGAGCGATTTTGTATTCCGGTAACATGGTGACCAGAATTGTACGCAGAGCTCCAGCTGTAGCTTAACCAGCGTTTTGTACAGTCCCATTATTACATCCTTGCTTTTCTGTTCAATACCTCGCCCAATAAATGAAAACATTCCATATGTTTTCTTGACCACCTTGTCCACCTGTTCCGCCAACTTCTGGGGAGCTGTGTGCATACACTCCAAGGTCTCGCACTTCCTCAACCTCTCAATATCTTCCTTTTTATTGAGAATTCCTTTGCTTTTTCCCTTCCCCCTCTCAAAAGCATTAGCTCACACTTTTCCAGCTTGAATTCCATTTGCCACTTCACCTACTCAACCAAACCATTGATGTCATTTTGGAGTCGACAGCTATTCTCTCCACTATCAAGTACACGGCCAATTTTTGCGTCAGCTGCAAATTTCCCAATCATTCCTCCCACGTTTAAGTCTAAGTTATTAATATATATAATAAACAGCAAGGGCCCGGCACTGAGCGCTTTGGAAAAGCACTGGGAACCGTTTCCCTTTCGCAGAAACATCCATTGACCATCACCCTTTCTTTCCTGTCGTGAGACAAGTTTGGATCCAACCTGCCACCTTCCCCTGTAGATCCTGAGATCTCACTTTCCTGACCATTGGGGAATGTAACTAATTGGACAGACCTTTAAAAGAGCCGACTCAGGCATGATGGGTTTAAGGCCTTTTTCAATGATTTTTTGCCTTTCTTACAGTTTATTTTTCTGTATTTATGTATCTTCTTGTTGCAGTATCAGTTCGGTACCTCCTATGTCCTTTATTGGGCCCAAATAAAATGTGATAATTACACAGTTTACCTGGTGGGCTAATCCTGCCGTCTGAAAATGCCTGCACGTGTAATGCTGATTATTGTCAGGTATCTTTCAAGAGTTTTTTTTTATAAACTCCAAGTGAATGTCGCTGGATCGAACTCTGATCAGAAAATCTCCAACTCCTGAATCTCTGTGGCACTGAATTTTGCCCCGGGGAAATTTTGCCATTTGACCTTTTCAGTCACAATGCGAATCAAGAAGAAGATTGAAAATGTCGGTTTCTTTGAGCTGTCAGAATCGGCCCGTGTGCCTCTGTGAAACTCCAAAACTGCAGGTAAACTGTGAAGGAACAGATGCGTTTCCTTTCCTCTGGCAGATGCATCACAGTCACCTCAGATATCAGAAACCTCTGCAGTCTCCATGACCTCATTGTCTCCCCCTTGGGTATAAACATTCTTAGTCAGGTAGAGTCAATCACAAGGGCCTTTGAAATGATATCTCCATGACTTTCTTATCACACAATTCCCTCCCCCACTCATCACTGCATAGGCGCCTGCACTATGCCCAAAACACCATTGTTTCCTTCCAGTTAGCTTTACAATTACATTCGGATGTTCTTTGCTCATCTATCTCGCTCAATGAAAGAGTACAAGGGGTAAAAACGGCCTCTGTCATTCATACATTGCAGGCAGCCTCTGTGATCATTATTATACCAGGCTCCAATCTGCCCGGGCCATGTAATCGCCATTTGTTTCATCAATCTAAATGGAAGAGTTTTGTTTTAGTGAACACGCACGTCAAACGTGTGATTGTGTCGCAGGAACCCCTGCCTGGCTGGATAGGGACACTGTGCAGGATTGCTCTGTCTGCTATATTACCTCACCGATTCTGAGTATAAGAAAATATTGGGCAAAAGGACGTAAATCAATTAAATTTGAATTTATACTGACACCTGTAGAATCCATCCAGGTTATGGGGTCCAGTCTCTTTTTTTATTCATTCACTGCATGCGGGCTTCGCTGGCTGGGCCAGCATTTATTGCCCATCCCATATTTCCCTTGATGAGGTGGTGGTGAGCAGCCTTCTTGAAACACTGCAGTCCATATGGTGTCGGTACACCCGCAGTGTTGTTAGGTAGAGAATTCTAGGGTTTTAACTGGAGGGAGACTTGAAGCCAAATATTTTGACCCAGGAGTGAGAGTGCTGCCAAATATTCAACACGGACATGATCTATTCACAGTTCACATCGCAAACCTTATTCCATTCAGAGTTCATGGTCCTTGATTCTGTTATTCGGCAAACCATTTGCAACGTTTTCGGAATCGCACGCACTAATGTATGACACCCTAACTTCGGTTTTGGCGCACTAGAGACCGATGGTGCTCTCAGCACACTGGATTCAGTGATGTGTTCAGTAATACACTGCAACCTGCGGCTGATAGTATTGGATCGAACACTGTTCTCGTTACACTAAAATTCAACAATGCCTTTGCTGTAATCACACTGGACTCTGAGTCCATTCTTAGTGCATTGCCTCCTATTTCGGTAATTATTACACTCCACTCCCGCCACTGTTACAGCCAGAAAATAACCTGCTTCTCGATCCAATTTAATATACGCCTATTATGATGGGAACATTGTTCCCGTCTAGTTTCAACAGTAACATGTTCCTAACATTCATAAATTTGACAGTCCTCACTTAGTGATACACTGGTACCTATTTCGGATATCATTGTGCAAAGTATTGTATCCATTATCATTAAACAAAGACTTGTTTCTTCTATCTTTACACTAGGAACTGTCTCTGTTATTAATGCAGTAGTACATATCTTTGTTTCTATTACACCGGGTCCTGTTTCTGTTATTACCGCACTAGATTATCTCTGGTTCTATTAGAACAGGCCCTACCTTTGTTAATACTGCATTAGCCCATATCTCTGTTTGTAATACATCGACCCTGCATCTGTTTATGCTACAAAGGGCCTGAGTCATTACATGGAATATACAGCATAGGAGCAGAGTATGCAGTGCGAAAAGGATTAGTGCAGTTGTAGTGGAAAGAGTGGAAGTAACACTCAAAGGTTGCAGAAACATAAGAGTGAAAATTCCCTGGAGATCAAGGAATGTTTCAACCCTTTCCCTCCCTCGGAGTAATACATCATAGAATTACAGTTGTATTAACCTCACAACAGGTACAGTTTCAATTTGTCCATGTTGCTTCCACAAATGATCACAGACTCATGGTATAGACAGGAACTTCTGTGATATGCTGATGTGATCATTTTCCATTAAGCTGCCCTTATTCTCGAGGCGATACAATTCCACCTGATCACCTGAGACAGATAAGTCTAGCTGGGAAATGACATAGACTTTAAATCACTTTATAAACAAGAGAACACAGCAGAATGGCTATTAATAAATAGTTACAATATTAAAGATCTTCAGTTGAAATACATGAATTGTTCTTTTGGGGGTGTTAACACATTCACTGAAGTTGCAGAAAGACGGTGAGGTGTGGGTGTGAGAGCGAGAGAGAGAGAGACGGACAGACAAACAGACGGACAGTGAGTTATGCGCTGCATCAGATATAGAGGCGAGCGAGAGATTGGGAATTGGCACCTTCATCTTAGTAATGAAATGGCCAGGATGCCATGACTTTCTACACAATGGTACAGAGTAGAAAATGCGACAAATATTGTTTTTTCCTGCATTAAAATATTGGCAGCCACAATTTGAATTGGAGAACATGAAATGCCAAAAAAAATGGTGAAGGTAAATTATTTGTCTTTGAGGAATTACAGTGCAAGTGTGAAGAATGATTCTCTTCATGAAAATATACAGAACAGGTGGTATCTGATACATGATACTGCCGACAGTAATGAAACTGAATATCAAACGCTGCGTTGAATGGGCCGCCGATCTCATGCCGCCCACCTTTGGCCAAGGTCAGGGACCATTTTCTAGCTCATTACCTTCATTTATATTATCTCTCTATTTCACATAGACACAGCCTGGCGCAGTAATAACTGTGACTGGAACTAGCTTAATTTAAGCTAAGGCATGGTCTTCTGAAGTAGTAATAGAGATCGGGACTAGTGCAATATAAACGGAAAAGGGGTCTAGTTTAGCATTAAAAGGCAGGGTCGAGTGCAATAATAACTGCGACTGCATCTTCTGTAGCCTGTGAGACATGGTCTGGTAGAGTACAAACAGAGATAGGGCTAATGTAATATAAGCAGAGACATGGAGTAGTGCTGCAACAACTAAAACAAAGCTTAATGCTGTATATAGGGACCATTAGTCCAGCGCAGTAAGAACTGGGACTTTGCCGTATGTAATACAAAAAGAGACATGGTATAGTTCCAGAACAACTGAGATGGGGCCAAACACTGATATAACTGAGGCAGGAACTGGTGTAATATTATGATAGGATCCATTTGGATATAAACCGAGACAGGGTCAGGTGCAGTAATACTGAGACAGGGCGGAGTGCACAAATTATTGCTACAACATCTTCAATAATATAAAAGGAAACTGGGTCAAGTTCAATAATTACTGAGACAAGGTCCAGCGTATTAGTAATTGGCCTTGTGTAATATAATCACAGGCATGGTCTGCACTGCATACAAAAAGACAGGGTTTATTTCAATATAAACACATGCAAGGAAACGTCCAGCGGAATGTCAGCAGAGACATGACCTAGTTTTACATGAACAGAGAGATGATCTAGTGTAAAGTAAACAGAAATGTGATCTCGTGGAATATAAAGTGAGGCAGTGCTGGATGCAGGAATAGATGAGGCAGTAGCGTGTGTAATTTGAACAGAGACATGGACTGACGAAGTAATAAAGGAGACAGGATCTAGTGTAAGGAAGCTGACACAGGTTCTAGTGCAGTTTTACTTGATAAAGGACCTTGTGCAATATAAATTAAAATAAGGCCTAGTGCGATCACTCCCAGCCAAGTACCTAGATTAATATCAATAGAAACATGGACAAGTGCAGCAATGAGAGAGACATGGTATAGTACAATAGTAACAGAGAAAGGAGATTGTGTGATATAAACAGAGAAATTTATATGCGCAGCATTAACTGTGAAATTGTCAAGTTTAGTATAAACGTGGCAGAGTAAAAACTGAGACACAGCCTCGTGTGATGCAATCATGAGCATGTTCTGGTTTAGTATTAAAAGAGGCAGGGCCTAGTTCAGTAACAATTGAGACATGACCTAATGTCATGTTAGCCGAGAGATGATTCAGTGCAGTCATAACTGAGAGAAGGTTTGATATTATACAAAGAGGGCCCGGATCCAGTATATCAACAACAGAGATTGGGCTGAATAAGGAAACAAATAGACATGATCTGCTGTAAAATGATCAGAAATATGACCCTGTGATATGATCAGAGACGGAGCCTAGTTTAATTTGAGCAGAGATAAAGCCCATTGCGGTAACAATTGACACAATGACTGTTTAATATAAAGCAACCTCGGCTTCACTGCCATCTGCTGGACACACGTTGCTATAGTCAATGCCGTGTAAATGCCAATTTCAGTTCATGCTTGTGATATAAATCATTGAATCATGGAATGCTTGCAGCACAGAAGGAGGCTTGTAAAGCTTAGGAGATTTTGAGATATAAAACCATTTTAGTTAATATATCTACGTTCCGAATTCTTGATTTATATTAATGGAGTATTTAATTGTGCCTGACCTAAAAAGTTCCCAATAAGTGGTATTTATAGATTAAGTAAAATTTATGTAGCAATATTTTCAGGAACAGAGTTCCAAAGACTCACGACCTAGAGCGAGTTTAAAAATCGCCTCATCTACGTTTTAAATGAGCAGCGCCCTATGTTTAAACAGTGATCCCTAGTTCCAGATTCTCCCATAAGAAGAAACATCCTCTGGACACCCTCGTGTCAAGGACCCCCAGGATCTTACATGTTTCAACCAAGTCGCCTGTAACTCTTCTAAACTCCAGCCTAGCCTGTCTAATCTTTCCTCATAAAACAATCCGCCCATTCCAGGTATGAGTCTGGCAAACCTTCTCTGAACTGATTCTAAAGCATTTCCATCCTTCCACAAATAAGGTGACCAAAACTGCACACAGTACTCCAGATGTGGTCTCACTAGTGCTTTGTGTAACCGAAGCATAGCATACCTACTTTTTAATTCAATTTCCCTTTCAATAAATGATAACTTTCTAGTTACTAATTATTGGCTGTACCTGCATACTAGCCTTTTGTGATTCACACACTAAGACATCCAGCTCACTCAATCTCAGAGCTCTGCAATCTCTCACCATTTAGATAATATGCTTCTCTTTTATTCTTCCTGCCAAAATGGACAATTTCAAATTTCTAATATTATACTCCGTTAGCCAGACCTTTGCCCACTCACTTTACCTATCTATGTCTTTTTGTAGCCTCCTTATGTCCTCTTCACAATTTACTTTCCTACCTATCTTTGTGTCATCAGCAAATTTGGCAACCATCCCTTCCTTCCCTTCATGCAACTTATTTATATAAATTGTAAACAGTTGAGGTCCTAGCATTGAGTCCTTTGGCACACTACTCGTTACACCTTGCCAACCTGAAAATTCCATTTATTCCTGTTAGCCAGCCAACCTTCTATCCATACTAATATGTTACCCTATATACCATGGGCTTTTGTCTTTCGTAATAATCTTTGATGTGGCACTTTATCCAATGCCTTCCGCCAAACTTACTGCAGTATATCCATCGGTTCCCATTTATCCACAGGCCATGTTACTTGCTCAAAATCATGCTGGCTCTCCCTGATTACCTTGAACTTATCAAAGTTAACTGATACAGCTTTTCTTCATAGTAGCTTCTAACTTTTTCCCCATAACAGATGTCAAGCTAACTGGCCTGCAGTTCCCGCTTCCTGTCTCCTTCCCTTTTCTATCCCAAACTAAAGGGACCTCCGCTGAATCTAGTGAGCTTGGAAAAACAGCCTAAAATCTACATAGCCTCAGTAGCAGAAACTCAAACTGAGCTGTAAAGATAACATAAATATTATTTTATATCAACATAAAACCCTATAATATTCGTAGTTTTATCACTACTTAAAGGCCATTCCGTTCGTTCTTACTGTTCTTGTACTGTGAAGGAATAGTTTATCTCCTGCCACCCCCTGTCTGCTCCTCGTAGGCCAGATGTTTCCCTCCTTTTCATATAATTATGCAAACCCATTTTGAATGACTCGTTTGTCACGACCTCCACCACATCCTCAGGCAGTCCATTCAAGGTCCTATCCACTCTCTACATGAGCAAAAGCGTTTCCTCGTGTCGCTAATGCTTATTTTCCCAATTACCTTAAATCGGTGCCCCTTGGTTCTCCATCCTTCCACCAATTGGACCGTTTTCTACTTTCTACTCTGTCCAGACACATCAAGATTTTGAATACATTTATAAGTTCTACCTCAACCTTTTCTTCTCTATGGAAAACAGTCCCAATTCCTCTAAGCTACCAGTTTAACTGAAGGTCCCCATCCCTGGAACCATTCTCGTGAATCTTTCCTACTCTCTCACTGATACGTTCACACTTTTCCAAAAGTGTGGTGCCCAGAACTGGACAGAAATGCTCATGTTGAGACTTTAACAGTGTTCGAAAAACTCTTTGCTTTTGAACTCTGTGCCCCAATTTATAAAGCTTCAGATACCATACGCTTTATTAACCAGCCTGTCAGTACTAACAACAGAGACAGGACATCGTGTTATATAAACAGAACATGGACTTGTGCAGCATTAACTGTGACCTCCTCTAGCTTAATATAAACATGGCAGGGTCAACTCAAGTAATAACTGAGGGAAAACCTCGTGTAATGCAAGCAGGCACATGTTCAAGTTTTGTACAAAGGAAGACATTGTACAAGGCATTAACAATTGGGACATGAAGTTTTGTCATATAAGCTGAGACATGGTTCCGTGCAGTAATAACTGACAGTGTTTCACAGAACAGAAAGAGGGCCTTGGTTGAGTATGCTATCAGCAGAGATTGGGCCGAAAACAGAAATAAGTGAGACATGACCTCCTCTAATATAATCAATGAAACGACCTAGTGTTATTTAAACAGGCACGGGGTAGTTTGATATGAGTGGAGACAGGACTAATGCAGAAACCATTGAGAAATGCCTGCTTCACGCAATTTGAGCAATCACGGTTTCGGTTCCATCTGCTGGACAAACCTTGCTATTGCAGATGCTGTGGAAATGCTGATTTAATTTACTGTTTCAGACATCAATCATAAAATCGAAGGATTCTTACAGAAAAGTAAGAGGCCATTTTTCTGGCCCGTGCTAATCCTCTAAAGGAGAAATTGACATAGTTCCACTCTTTTCCCCCTAGTCCAGCATTTTTTCCCTTTTCTGAAAATGATGTAATTTATTTTTGAAAGCATCAATTGAATCTGCCTCCACCACACACTCAGCCTGTCCACTCCAAATCCGAATCACTCACTGCGCTAAAAAAAAGTTTATTTTTAAATGTCGCAGTTGCTTCTTTTCCTGATTATCTTAAATCTGTGCCCTCTTGTTCTCGAACCTTCCACCATCAGGAACACTTTCTCCTTGCCTACTCTGTCCGGACCGTCATGATTCAGGATATCGTTAACAAATCTCCGTTCAAATAAGGAATGGCAAGAGAAGAGAACGCTAATATATTTGTGTTGTGGATACAAAATAATCACATATATGTTGTGTGAAAATGAGATCAAGTGAGGGCATCACAACTGATGCTAGGCGGTCTGTAATTGCATTAAATATGTGCTTTTGTTTCATCTTCTATGAAAGAGGGAACAGTTAACATATACATTTGATCCGCAAATTAGACCATAGGACTTTCAGTGGTAAATTGCTACATTTATTACATTAGCACCAGCATGGTTGATGAAGAGCTGTGGAAATTCAGCTGAATCAATCCACGGCCCAGATACGATGCATCCGACAATTTTTATGGAAATAAGCTAGAAACCAGCAGGTTCTCAGTCATAAAGCTATGAAAAATAATTGAATTCCGCAAAGGCGCCTGGCGAGCAGATAAAATAAATGCAGCGTTTATTGCACTTTGGTAAATTGTTCGCAAAAGTGAGTCAGGAAACTACAGACCATGAGTTACACATCGTAAACCCATATGAACGGAAGGTTTGTGGGGCATGTGGAGAGAAGGAGAACCTTTCATTGTAGCCAGTAAGCGCCCATGAAGGAAAGGACCTGCTTATCTAGCTGACTGGTCACACTGAACGTGAGCAAACCGAGCTTCATAGGGGCAAGATAGACAGTGGATATGATGCATTTGGATTCCTGTCGGCTTTCTAAACAGTTCATCTGGAAAGGATGGGATCCTGGAAGAGATATAGCCACAATAAGAGAGGGAAATGCAAGGGAATCGGAATTAGTTGATTGATAGATTCCAGATTGTAATGATACACGGATTGTATTCGGACAGGAAGAATATTAACTGTGAGATCCCACATTGTTCTGTTTCATTCCTCATTAGTTTAAGATGATAATAAATGAAGCCAGAAGATCAATGCTTACAACTGCATTGGGGGGAAAAGCTAATGAAGTTCATAGGTGCACATCTGATCAGGGGAAGCTATGGGCGGATTTAAATACTTGAAAAATAAGCAGAAAGGCAATGGATAGCATTCCTCGGAGAGCATTTCAAATTTGTCACATGCAGATAAGGAATGAAGGAAGGAAATATCACATATGGAAAAAAAATAGCCTGTATGGAAAAAGAAAAAAAACCTGTGGTTTCTGACTGACAAGAGTTGATTATATTTCAACAATGAGCAGAGCAAATGAGGCCCTGAGACGGACACAAATTCCCTCTCTCCACGTTTCCTGACGCCTTCCCCGGCATAGTGCCAGCCTTGCCTGCTTCCAGCCTGCCTCTAATGGACCTGGAAAGTTCAGGTTAATATTCCACTGGGTGTTCGATGTATGGAGCAGACTCTCGCAAGCATGGAAGCCGTTAACATTGATTCTTACAGGAACAGAAGAATAGGAGCAGCAGTAGGCGGCATGGCCCGTCGAGCTGCTCTGTCATTCTGAACTTGGGCTTCAACTCCATGTTTCCGCCCTTTGCCCATATCCCTTAAATCCCCGAGACACTGTAACTCTGCCTATCCCGAACTAAAGTGGATGGAGAATCCAGAGCTCTCTGGGAGAGAGAATTCCAAAGGTTCACAACCCTTTGAGTGAAGTAATTTCTCCTCATCTCAGTCCAAAATGTTCGGCCCCTTATCCTGAGACCATTCCCCGTGTTTTAGATTTTCTGACCAGGCTGTAAAGATGTGAAAATAAATTCTCTCCCGTATATTGTTTGTGTTTGATATGTATAATTTCCCCACTAGGAAAAAGAATGTGAGAAATTGAGAACATTATCTTCGAGTCATAAGTGGTAAAAAAGCTTTAACAAGATCCAATGTGTCGGGTTGAACATTGACAATGTATTGCAGAGGAATTACAAAATGCAGCAAGGTTTAACTACACCCATTCTGAATGAGATTAGAGTCTGATAACTGTACCAAATGTGCACATTTCAGTCTGAAATAACTCCCAACAACCAGCTCCAGCCGATAACTCCAATGGGGAATGATGAGAGAGTTCATGTACAGGGTCAGGTGGTAAAAGAGTGAACCCTGTTGCTAACTTCAATCCGATACATTATTGTTCCATATTCACAATTCATCAATATGTTTTCAAATGCAGCCATGCAGTAACTGAACTCTGAAGCTGGCAAACAGCACCGCCTGTAGTGGCGGTGAGGTGCCAGCAGAGGGTGGGGTTGTATTACTTTAGTCACAAGACAATGAAACGGGTTTGAGTCGAGGCTTTGACCCTTTTAATTCATTCATGCGGTACTCTTTGCAACTGAATAAATTCATTTACCTAAAATTTTTCAGCTGGAAGACTTGCATCATGTATCATAAATGCATCGTCAGCATCCTGGAGGTTGCCATTGACCAGAAACTAAACTGGTCTAGCCATATAAATACTGTGGCCACAAGTGCAGGTCAGAGAGGCTGGGAATTGTGCGATGAGTAACTCACCTCCTGACTCCCCAGAGCCTGTCCACTATCTAAAGGCACAAGTCAGGATTGTGATGGAGTAGTCTCCTCTTGCCTGAATGAGTGCAGCTCCTAAACACAAACTCAAGAAGCTTGACACCAAAGCATCCCACTTAATTGGCACCCCATCCACAAACATTCACTCCCTCCACCACCGACACACAGTGGCAGCAGTGTGCACCATCTGCAAGATGCACTGCAGGAATTCACCAAGTCTCCTTTGACAGCACCTTCCAATCCCATGACCACTACCATCTAGAAGGACAAGGGCAGCAGACACATGGGAACACCACCACCTGGAAGTTCCCCTCCAAGTCACTCACCACCCTGACTTGGAAATATATCACCGTGCCTTCACTGTCGCTGGGTAAAAATCCTGAACTCCCTCCCTTACAGCACTGTGGGTGTACCTACACCAAATGGACTGCAGCGGCTCAAGAAGGCAGCTCACCACTACCTTCCCAGGGGCAACTAGAGAAGGGCAATAAATTCTGGCCCAGCCAGTGATGCCCACATCCTGTGAAATGAATTAAACATGCCAAAGTACCAATAAATCGACAAATGTCCCAGGTTTATGACGGTTGTTAATGTCACTGCAGTTGCATCCCTGTTAGCAAGTTAATGCTGTTCCATGTACGAGTCACTGATATGGGGCTGCAGTGTGATTAACCAGCAAGCTGAGAGCTTGGTCACCCCCTGCTCACCAAATGAATATCAGGATCGCAGCTGCAGTTGACTGACTATCGCAATGGGGCCCTCCTCACTTGTGTCCATGACAGACTGAGGGGAATGGGAGGTTAGCCTGACAGATCTCAACCCCCTTGAGAATGAACTCTTCCTCACCCGTGTTCCCCTCTTTCAGTGAGATGGGCCGATTCCTGGCCAAGAGGAGGATCTGGAAACCAATGAGCCTCTATTTATTCTGAATGTATATGTCGGCCATCGTATTGCCTTCGAATTCATCACCACTCACTTGTGCTTGAACTTGTCCTTGGGCGACTGCTGGTGAAATGCAGAATGGAACGTCTTCTGTCCCATCGGCATCCGCCCGCCAACTTAAACTGTCCTCAGTGAAATATTGCTAACAGCCGAGTGTTTGCCAAGTACCATACACTCTCTCCTTAATGCATTCATGGCTCATATTTCTCACCAGGTCAGTTCATATTTTTTAAAGTTTCTTAAGTCGCTGCCTTCCATTTGTCCCTTTGTTCTATATTCGGTCAAGTTGACCAGTTGAAATGACTTGAATGGCGAAGGTCTGTTCTGAATGACCTTGTCCATCGTTTCTGATATTGCTCGCGTGCTCTCTCCCTCTCACTGCCTGAACCTGTTCCCACATTTCCCATTACTGTTGGGCTCATCCTGGGGCACTGTATCCATTTGCGGTGCATGAGATTTTAGAATTTTTGAAATGTTTTAATCTTTTCTAAATATTAATGATTTTCATTGAAATGTACCCACCATGTGTCTTGCCTTTAGATCCTGAAATGTTTTACTCAGCGCAATGTGAGTGTGAAATAGTCTGCCAGGCCCTTAAATGATCACTTTAGCATTAGGTATTCTACCGAGGATGTCCGGATTGAAGCTCCACCCTAGGCCCAATAGGGCTGTGCAGTACTGAGCACTGAACTCTAGCAGGTGTCCCATTTTATTTTGTTTTTCTCTTTATGGTATGTGGGCATCACTGGCAAGGCCAGCATTTTCTGTCCACTCCTAATTGCCACTGAACAGAGTGGCCTGCTGGGCGCAAATTTCATGGGGCATTTAAGAGTCAGCCACATTTGTGGTGGGTCTGGCATCACATGTAGGCCAGACCGGGTAAGGACAACATGTTTCCTTCCCTAAAGGACACTAGTGAACCAGATGGGTTTTTACAACAATCGATGAGTTTCATCGGCGCCATTACTGAGACGAGCTTCATTTTCTAGACCTGGTGAACTTAAATTCCACGAACTGCTGTAGTGGGATTTGAACCAATGGGCATTCGGTTAGCTCTTTAGATTACTAGTCCCGTGAGGTTACCATTAATCCCCCATCTCCCCCAGGTGGAATTCAGAGGCGGTTGAATTCAGAACCATGAGACAGGGTAAATTTTTATTTGTTTGCAGGATGTGGGCTTCACTGGCTGGGCCAACATTTATAACCCATCCCTAATTGCCCTTGAAGGTGGTGATGACCTACTGCCTTGAACCAAGGTCAGGATTTGCTGTCCACCCCTAATTGTGAGCGTCATGTCAGGGGACAGTTAAGTGTCAACCACACTTGCTGTGGGTCTGGAGTCATATGTAGGCCAGGTGAGGATGGCAGGTTTTTTTCACTAAAGGACAAATGAAACCAATCCATGTGGTGTAGATACACCCACAATGCTGTTGGGTAGTTCCGGGGTTTTGACCCAGCGACAGTGAAGGAACGGTTATATATTTCTAACTCTGGATGATGAGTGACTTGGAGGGGAACTTCCAGGAGGTGGTGTTCCCTTGTGTCTGCTGCCCTTGTCCTACTAGATGGCAGTGGCCGTGGGTTTGAAAGGTGCTGCCGAAGGATCCTTGGTGAGTTCCTGCAGTGCATCTTGTAAATGGTCCACATTGCTGCTACTGTGCGTCGGTGGTGTAGGGAGTGAGTGTTTGTGGATGTGGTGTCGATCAACCGGCTGCTTTGTCCTCGGTCGTGTCAAGATTATTGAGTGCAGTGGGAGTTGCACTCATGCAGGTAAGTGGGGAGTATTCCATCACACTCCTGACTTGTGCCTTGTAGATTGTGGGCAGACTTTAGGCAGTCAGGAGGTGGGTTACTCGCCACAGGATTCACAGCCTCTGACCTGCTCTTGTAGAAATGGTATTTATGTCGATAGTCCAGTTCAGTTTATGGTCAAGGGTAACCGCCAGGATGTTGATAGTCGGGCATTCAGTGACAGTAATCCCATTGAATGTCAAGGGATGGTTAGGTCCTCTCTTGTTGGACAGCGTCATTGCCTGACACTTGTGTGGTGTGATTGTGACTATCCACTTGTCAGCCCAAGACTGGATATTATCCAGGTCTTGCTGCATTTGGACACGGACTGCTTCAGTGTCTGAGGAGTCACGAATGGTGCTGAACATTGTGCAATCATCATCGAACATTCCCACTTCTGACCTTATGATGGAAGGAAGGTCATTGATGAAGTAGCTGAAGATGGTTAGGCCAAGGACTCTGCCCTGAGGAACTCCTGCAGTGAAGTCCTGGAGCTGAGTTGACTGACCACCAACAACTAAAGCCATCTCCCTTTGTGCTAGGTATGACTCCATCCAGCGGAGAGTTTTCCCCCTGATTCCCATTGACTCCAGTTTTGCTAGGGCTCCTTGATATCAAGGGCAGTCACACGCACCTCATCTCGAGAGTTCAGCTCTTCTGTCCATGTTTGAACTAAGATTGTAATGAGGTCAGGAGCTGAGTGTCCCTGGCAGAACCCAAACTGGGCGACAGTGAGCAGATTATTACTAAAGTGCTGCTTGATAGCACTGATGACCCCTCACTGATGATCGAGAGCAGGCTGATGGGGTGGCAATTGGCTGGGTTCGATTTGTCCTGCTTTTTGCACACTGGGCAAAATTTCCACACAGCCGGGTAGATGCCAGTGTACTAGATCTACTGAAAGAGCTTGGCTAGGGGTGCGGCAAGCTCTGGAGCTCAAGGCTTCATTACTATAGCTGGAATATTGTCAGGGCCCATACCTTTTACAGTACCCATTGCCTCTTGGGTGAGGAATGGCAGCGGAGTGGTGAGGTGGGGACATGAACGTTTTGACACAGCAAGTGGTAATGACCTGGAACTCGCTGCTCACCAGGGTGATCCAAGTGGAAATGATTGATTTCTGAATGAAACTCGGCCCTTGAGGCAAGGCAGCTCTCTGGGCTATAGCAGCTGCATGGTAATGAATGGGGCTGCTCTGTGGGAGCTGTCATAGACAGTGGGCTGAATGGCCTGCAGCTGGGACATAAAGGACTGATTCCAGGTGTGAAGAGGAGGGTCTGTCGAAGGTTTAAAAATGAACTGATTCTCTGCTGTACTAACTTGGCCTAACACTCCTGCCTCTCTCTGAAGTCAGGAGCGATCATGTTCCCTGGTGAGGGACCGTCGTGTTCGATGTTGGGGATCGGCGAGACCCTAATGTAAGATTTGGAGTGACCCTGACTGAGAGTCAAAGTCAACAGGGCTGAGCGACATTGAATGTCGGATATCACTGATTTATTGTACCTAACATTTAGCATGTTGAGGGTAGATAGTGTCCTCATGGTAATGTTGGAATTGATTAATACAGCCAGGAATTATAAAGCTAGTCTCCATAATGGTGACTAGGACAATTGTAACTAACCACAACTTTAAAAAAAAACAATCAGGTTCACTAATGTCCCTTTAGGGATGGAAATCTGCCGCCCTTACCCGGTCTGGCCTACACGTGACTCCAGACCCACAGCAATGTGGTTGACTTTTAAATGCCCCCTGAAATGGCCGAGAAAGACATTCAGTTCCAGGGTAGTTAAGGATAAGCAGCAAATGCTGGCTCTGCCAGCGACGCCCAGGTCCCGAGAAAGAATGAAGATAAGGGAAGTGCTCCCTGGCAATTGACCTTAAACAGCCTCGCTCCAATTTAAATTCAATTAAAAAGCCTGAAGCTCGCCTCAGTCATGGTGACCATGAAGCTATCGCACATTGTTGTAAAAACCCATCTGGTTCACTAATGTCCCTTTAGGGAAGGAAATCTGCCGTCCTTAACCGGTCTGCCCAACATGTGACTCCAGACCCACCGCTAATGTGGTTGACTCTTTTAATTGCCCCCTGAAATGACCCAGCAAGACACTCAGTCCTCAAGCGCGATTAGGGAGGGGCGTTATATGTCGGTCCAGCCGGCTCCGCTCCAATCCCGAGATCGAGTAACGCGAACAATAATAATAGATAATGAAAAATCTATAATCGCTGGCTTTGCAGAATTGACCAGAAACAGTTCGGTATGAGTGAGGCAGAGCGGTTGGAAAGCTTCCCAGCTTCTCAATCCACATGGACAGCGGCGGTTCAAGGAGACGGTCCACCATCACCTTCCTAAGGGATGGCCAATACATGGGTGGCCTCGTCAGCGATGCCAAACTCCTGTGAAAGAGGAACATAAGCTGAAAAGCGGAGAAAACTGAGACCCGTTTTACCTGGGACTGCGACAGCGGCGAGGGCGGTGTAGTATATGGTATAGAACGGGCCTCTTGGTGGAAAGTGCATCTTCTGAGAGGAGTAGCGGCGAGAAGCACCCAAACTCTGTTCGGCTATTGAAGTGGGCATTATTATACCTCAGATTTAAACCCCCCCCCCGCCCACCCCACCCCCAGAGACACAATTAAGGAGCCTAGAATGTGCTTGTCTAACTTTGAACAAAGAAGTGAGGTTGTGTCACCCATTTATATTAATTACGGCCATTGAACAAACACATACAAGCGCAGCCCCTTGGACTGGAGTTTCCGATGCAGGAGAATGATCTCGGCTGATTCCCACAGAATGCTAGAAGGAAATGTCAACACTTATCCTGAGGTCTGTCCGATCACATTGGAAGCCGCCCGTGATTCCTAGAATATTTTCAGGGCATAAATTCAAAACACTGATAATCTCCCAAAAGGTCATTAATCTATGGAATTCTCCCCCCATTACTGAAAATAAACCTACTATTCTAAAACATATGAAGTATGGCATTAGGCACCTAGAACACAAAGTTACTGTTAGATCTAAGTGTCAGGTGCATGTTCAATATTAGATCGGTATATCAGGTAGACATTTATTCATGGCCTCAAGTTAAAGTTAAAGGTGGCTGCTGGACCGGACTGTCAGGTACAGGTTCAACTGTAGATCTTGATATAAGTTACAAGGTCATTGTTGGACTGGAGTGTCGGGTACAAGAGCAGTAATACACCACATTTCAATCACATGGTCACCGTTTGACGGTGACATCACTTGGACCGGTTCATCAAATGGCAAAGTCATTGTTAGCACAGGGCACCATTTCCATGGACACCAATATTCCATGGTTATCAATTGCAAGGTTATTGTTAAACCGGAGTGTCACTTACAAGGGCAGATTTAATGTTAAACTAGATTATCAGCTCAATAATCACTGACAGTCCATGGGTCTTAGTTACAAGGTAGCTGTTAGAGCTGACAACAGTTTAAAATTATCAATCTATTACCAATTTTGAAGTTTCCTTTTTGATCATTAGATAATCAACACCCTTTCATCCTTTCAGACTATGACTGCTCCTGTCCATCCTGTGACACTTGTGCTATCTTCATCCCCTGAGAAATGATTTGAAAGGCTAAATTTGCTGGTATCATTTTATCTCAGTAATAATCAGAACTCCGGAATCGAAACTGTTCATTCCTGATCAGTGCTGTTATCCTGCAGGATTCCATAAGTCTGTTCTTTGTCACAGTGTAAGGTGCTGTATTCAGTTAATATTCAACAACAAACACGAATTACTGATTTCTGGCGGCTCGGAGGTTAAATGCTTTTGGTAGTGTTTCTGCCCCATTTTGTGCGCCTGTTGGGCGATTATGACAACCAGGACACTACAGGAACCCCGCGCAGCGGGTTAGCCAGAGGGGCTTGTATAGAATTTCAAACTGTGTCGTCATGCTGCAGTTCTGGATTATGCTGTGCAGAAATAGGATTGGGCTGGGATATTTAGGAACACCGGAGAGAAATTGATCGAGCAATGGAATTGTAAACGTTCACAGCTCATTAGGACCCATCGTGCCCTCGCCAGCTTTTTACAAAGAGCTGCCCAGTTAGTCCCAATATCTTTCTCTTTCTTCATAACCCAGCAGCTTTTCCATTTCAAATATTTGTCCAATTCCCTTTTGAATGTTAAGAAAAACAATATTGAAAAAGGTGCAGGAGCTCCGGCAGTGTCCATGCTCAGTGTGTGAAAACTAACAAAGTTTCCCTGACCCATTGTCGGCATTTTATTTTATTCAAAATATATTGCAGTTCATATAATATCATTAACATTTATTGAGATCACATTGACAAATCGACCATCAAGGAATCATGTCTGACCCCAGTGATCTGTGAAAAATGTAACCAGATCAAATGCAGCCACTAGGGTGCGCTCCAGTGGCGCAATCGGTTAGCGCGCGGTACTTATAGAGCAGTGCGGTCAGCGGGCTATGCCGAGGTTGTGAGTTCGAGCCTCACCTGGAGCAAAGATTTTACTGGAGCTACTACATGTGGGACCACATTTGGATCCGAGATTCTTGAATTAATGACACGGTTTTCAGCCGGCAGCATTGCAATGACAGAGCATAAGCGCACCCCTGACCCCCGTACTGGTTTATTAAATTCTGTTACACAGAGGTGTTGTACAGGAAGATCAACAGCGACTCATTTACCATTTCTCGCATGGTTCTAACTTGTTCTATTTGACTAAAAACGTCAAGAAAATCATGTTTAAAGTGTTGCACTACCACCACTGATCACACAAGATAACACCCGGCTGGAAGTGGTGAGTAAATCCTGCTCCCCAAGTTCCACGGTGACAGACAGTCTGCTCCTTGATGCAGTTCCTGATACACGCACGGGGAAAGCAGATATCACCTGACTCATGAAACGCGCATAATATCAAGCTGACCTTTGGCACCAATCTGATGGTGTATTAGGCCTGTGTCCTCAGTACCTTGTTGTCTGGCTGTGAAACATGGACGACTTACAGCCATCAAGAAAAGAAGCTCCACAATTTCCATCTGTGCTGTGTGCGGTGGTTTTGGGTATCTCCTGGCGGAACACAATCAGAAAGCGGCAGTCTTCACAAAGATAGAGCTCCCAAGTTTGTTAGGCTCATCAAACAGAGGGAGTTTGGATGGCTCGGGCCCATTTTCAGGTTGGAAGGTGGTCACAGAGCTAAGAGCCAGGCGGCCAGTGAGACACCCAAAGCTCTGCTTGTAGGACAGTTACATTCGTGACATTGAGGCCCTAATTAGCGATTATCAGACATGAATTTCACTAGATGACTACAAAGGAAGATTGCAGCACTTCCTGTGAGCTGTTGTGCATCACCATGATGCCCTTTGGCTACAGTGGCTTGGCAACAGACGCCAAGACTAGAAACAACAACCCAAAACATCACTTTTAGCTTCATGTGAGGCACTTGTGATGGAAACTGCCCCTCAAGGTTTGACCTCCTCAGCCATCAGAAACTGTGCATCATATAGAGACAAGCCATCTGAAATAGATTTGTTTGCAGTGTGTCCGTCATCTTTCATGAATGGAAGGACGACGAAGATCATTGTGAAATTCATTTGCAAAAAATATGACATGTTTCACACACAAACACACACGCGAACACGGCCAGACACACACAGACGCATATGCACACACACACATACACACACATAAACACATACACAAGCACGCATCAATACATACAGATAGACAAACACGCACGCGCAGACACAGACAGACACACACACATGCACACACAAACACAGACGTACACAGGTGCACACAGACATACAGGCACACATGCACAAAGACACACACACAAACACACGCACAGACACATACACACACATATAAACGCACGCTCACACAGACACAGAAACACAGAAAGACACACAAAGAAACACACACAAGAGCACATACACACAGAGACACACGCACACATACAAAAACACACACACACATGCAC
Source organism: Cetorhinus maximus (assembly GCF_964194155.1). Classification (NCBI taxonomy): domain Eukaryota; kingdom Metazoa; phylum Chordata; class Chondrichthyes; order Lamniformes; family Cetorhinidae; genus Cetorhinus; species Cetorhinus maximus. The sequence continues at coordinate 86,291 of NW_027596464.1, forward strand.
ACACAGACACACAGAAACACACACGCACACACCACACACACTGACACACGCCGACACACACATACGCACTCTCTCTCTCACACACACGCACATACACCCACAGGAACAGACACACACACATACACACACACACAAACACAGACGCTGACACAAACACACACACAAACACACAGACGCACATGCACATTCACACACATACACATGCATAAATACATTCACAGACACACACTGATACATACAGGCAGACATACATGCACATACAGACACATACAGTCAGAAAAAAAGACACAGACATACACAGACGCACACAGACATAAATGCACACACGCACAAAGACACACACACAGATACATGCATATACACATAACCACACACACGTACACGCAGATACACGCCAATATGCCATCTTGCTCTAACGCCGGGAAAACCGCATTTCAAATGAGTATTCCCATCTTGACGACCTGGGTGACTCCGTAGCACTGAGGAAAATGTCACCCAGTATCTTTCAGGTGGTATCATGAGCCAATAGACACTGGCATCCTGTTTCTTGAAGTGCAATCGTTGCAATGGTTGCATTAAGGGGCCACCTATCATTCAGTTTCTAATGGAAACTTCTATCGTTATTATTGGTGGAAACCTTGTGCTTGTCAGTTTTCAATAGGAACTTTTATCTTTTATTGCTGAAGTTGACGCTGCTTCTGGTAGTTGCTTCAATGAGACCTCTTCATGTTTTACTATACAAAGAATGTATTTTCCATTTTGCTGATACAAAGACTTGCATCTTCGAATGTATCATCAGGACCTTTCCCTCTTCTCCGCAAACTGGCCCATATCTTATTTGTATATTAAACCCAGGGACAATTAGTGTCCTCGCTGCACAAACCCATACCTCTGTTTATGTTACAGCAGGTCCTGCCTCTCCAATCACTGAAGTAGCCCATATCTATGTTTATAACGTACCAGCCCCAGTTACTGTTATGACTGTACTGGCCCATATTTCTATCTATATTACAGCAAATCCTGTCTCTATTATTAATTCACTAGCCCATATCTCTATTTATAATACACGAGATCAATGTCTCTGTTAATACTGAACAAGTAATGTCTCTATTATGACTGCACTAGCTGATATCTCAGTTACTGTTACAGTAGAGCCCGCCTCGGTAATTGCTGCACTAGCCCAGATCTCCTTTCATATTACACCAGGTCGTTTATCTCTTTATGCTACACCAGACCCTGAGTCATTTCAGATAAGATTCCATAGATTATACAAATTAACTAGACAGACAAACCAATCCAAAAATGATTACAACGGTCGGGGTGGAAATTTTAAAGCTCACAGTTAAAAACCGTAGAAAGAGAACAACGAGAGTTTCAATCCTTTCCAACAATTGGAATAATAAATCGGATAATTTCAGGTGTGTGAATATCATGTCAGGTAAACGTACAGGATCATTTTTTCCGTCGCTTGCGTACATCATCAGACATTTGAGGTAAATATCAGGAGTTTCTGTGAGATGCGGCAGTGATCATTTTCCATTAAGATGCTCGTCATTCTCGATATGATTCTAATCCCTGAGTTCCTCAGGATTGTGTCCGAGGCCCAAGCATCTTCCGCTGCTTCATCAATGTCCTTCCCTCCATCATCAGGTCAGAAGAGGGATTGTTCATTGATGATTACACAATGTTCAGCACCAGTCATGATTCCACACATTCTGAAACAGACCATGTCCAAAAGCAGCAAGACTTGGACAACATACAGGCTTGGGCTGATAAGTATCAAGCTACATTCGCGCCACACAAATGCCCGGTAATGATCATTTCCAACAAGAGAAAATTGAACCACTTCCCCTTGACATTTAAAGAGGAATTAGTATCACTGAATCCCCGACTATCAACGTTGTGGGCGTTACCATTGAGCAGAAACTGAACTGCACCAGCAATGTAAATACTGTGACGACAAGAGCAGATCAGAGGCTGAGAATGCTGCGGAGAGTAATTCACCTCTTGAACCCCCAAACTCGCCCAGCACCTACAAGGCTCAAGTCAGGAGTGTGATGGAATACTCTCCACTCGCTTGGCTGAGCGCGGCGTCAGTAACACACTAGAAGCTCGACACCATCCAGCACAAAGTAGCCCACTTGTTGACACCTCACCTACCACCTTCATCATTCACTCCCTCCACCAATGATGCCCAGTGGCATCAGTGTGTTCCATCTACAAGATGCACTGCAGGAACTCATCAAAACTCCTTCGACAGCACGTTCCAAGCCCATGACCACTACTAGTTAAAAGGGCAAGGACAGCAGAAAGATGGAAGCACCACCACCTGGGAGTTCCCATCCAAGTCACTCACCATCCTGACTTATAAATGTATCGCCGTTCCTCCACTGTCACTGGGTCAAAATCCTGGAGCTCCCTTCCTAACAGCACTGTGGGTGTACCTACACCACATGGACTGCAGCGGTTCAAGAAGGCAGCTCACCACCAACTTCTCAAGGGCAATTAGGGATGGGCATAAAAATGTTGGACTAACCAACGACGCCCACGTCCCGTGAAATAATAAATAATATTTTTCCAAATGATCTTTGGGAACAGAAAAGTCGATTCTTGGAAGTGAAATGGTCAGTCTTACATCACTTTATAAACAATGGAAAACAACCGAATAGTTATCAATAAATAGTGGCAATATTAAACTATTTGCAATTAAAATGCAGGAACTGTTTGGGATTTAACACATTCCCTGAGGGTGGAGATGGGCTGAAGGTTATCATTCAGGTTAATGTCGGGGATTATTCTTTATTAAGTTCATTTTTGCAAAAAAGCGTTATTAGAAAACCGGAGATTTAAATGAATGGGCAATTTCTCAGAGACAGAGAGAGAGAGAGTGAGAGAGCAATAAGTTTCAGTGAGTTAGACGCTGTCTCAGGTGGAGAGATGACAGACGTTCAATGAATGTGGCGACAAACGTGCCCGTCTTACCAAAGAAATGGTTGGCATGACATGAATTTTTAACAAGACCACACAACAGAATATACTATCAATAAATATTTGCGTTATTAGACGATCTGTAGTTTAAGAGAAAATAAACAAAGCTGAAACATTCTGCTGAAGGTAAATCTTTGTGGAATGATGCAGCATGATTTTTTTTCACACACACACACAGAACAGGCGATGTCTCATATGTAATTCTGTTGGCTGTAATGAAAATGAATATCAGGAGCTCTGTGGAACAAACAGTCAAACAAACAAAACCTCTAGTTTTAGGCCAAAGTCAGAGGCCCATTTGTAACTAAACGTCCACCTTAAAGAGACATAGAATAGTGTAGTAACAACAGAGACAGAGCCTGGCGTGGTAATTACTGAGACAGGGCCTAGTGCAATTTAAGCAGGGAAATTACTAGTGCAGTAATAATAGAGAAAGCATCTAATGTTACTTAAGCAAAGACGTGACCTAGTGCACGAATAACAGGGATGGGGACGAGTGCTATATTAACATAGACAGGGTCTACTGCTGCAATATGGGAGACGGGGCTAGTACAGTAGTTACTGATACAGGGCCTGGATCAACATCAAGTGAAATAGGGCAGTTATTACAGGCACAATGCATAGAGTAATTGTTTCCCAGAGTGTCTAAGGCCGTAATAACGGAGATTGCCTCCAGTGTAAGAGAGACAGACATGATCTCGTGGAGTAAAAACAGAGACAGGGAGAGTTGAATAGAAGCAGAGACAGAGGTAGAAAGACAAAGCCTCTGCAAAGACAGGATCCATTTTAATTGAAAAGACGGACAAGTCCAACGTGATACAGGCTAATATAGAGTCTAGTGTAAATTGTTCTGAAATGGTCTAGCGGAATATAAGTGCAGACATTATTCAGTGTGTTATAAGCAGTGCCGTGATCTAGTGGAACATAAGTGAGGCAGTGCCGAGTGCAGTAATAATTGAGACAGGACCTCGTGTAATACGAACCTGCCTAGTGTAGTAATAACACAGACCGGATCCATTATAAGTAAACTGATACAGGGTCTAGTGGAGCTTCACATAATTCAGGTCTCTTTGTAATATAAACTGACGCAGTGTCTGGTGATTTAAATACCGCCAAAGACACGAGATTAATACAAACAGAGACATGGACAAGTACAGAAATGAGAATAATGGCTTAGGACAATAACAACAGAAACAGGAAATTGTGTGAGATGAATGGTGTTTTGGTGCAGCATTACCTGAGACAGGGCCTAGTTTCATAGACACGTGGCAGGTTCTACTGGAGTAATTGCTGAGACAGGGTCTTGTGAAATGCAACTAAAAACATGTTCTAGTTTTCTATAACCAGAGACAAGCTCTAGTGCAGTGCCAACTGGGGCATGGCTTAATGTAACTTTAGCCAAAACCTGCTTCAGTGCAGTCATGACTGAGATAGTGCCAAGTGTATTGTGGCCCTAGTCCGGTACATAAACAACTGTGACTGAGCCAATTACAGGCACAATTGAGAGATGACCTTCTCTAATATGACCAGAGTCGTATCCTAGTGTAATAGAAACAGCGTCTAATTTAATATGAAACTCTTTCGAGTTATCAACAGTCACAGATTGCAACTCTTTTCGAGTACAATCACAGTTCTTGGTTTCCGGGAGTGGGACATGAACCCACAACCCTCTGATTCAAAGGCGAGGGTGCTATGAACTGAGCCACAACTGACACCTCTAATTTAATTTGAACAGAGACAGTGCCAAATGCAGTAATAATTCAGACACCGCCTGCTTCATGTGATGTGAGCAATCACGATTTCACTGCCAACCACTGGTCAAACTTCGCTATTGCAGGTGTTGTGAAAATGTCGATTCCATTTACTGTTTCTGAGATCACTGGTTAAAATCAGAAATAATGGAAAACTTAGTCGGCAGGATTCGAAGCTGTGCGGGGTAACACCCAATGGATTTCAAATCCATCGCCTTAACCACTCGGCCACGACTAAAGACTTTGGCGGAAGGCCTGTATTATTTATATGAAATCATACAATAGTTACAGCAGAGAAAGAGGGTCTTCTGCCCGCTTTGTCACTGTCACAACCCGACCTTTTCCCCGGAACCCTGCAATTTATATTGTCCCTCCTCGTTCTCCCTCCCAAACTGGGAATGAAAGCGTGAGAATGAAAGAGGAAGAGAAGTGACGGGATTTGTAGATCCCAGGGGAAAGAGACTCCAGGAACAGTTCATTGTGACAGTTCACATAGCAACAAGAAAACAACATTCCCTGAGGAGGGCCAAGAGTGGGAGTGTGTTTAGTTCAAACACAGAAGACTTGTTCAGTCAATAACAGCATCGAGTGTGTTAGACATGAACATGAAGTGAACAGCGAGGTGAAATAGTGCTACAAGCTGCGGATGTACAGCTCCCAATTTCCAAAACCCACCAACCTCATCAATGCAGCTCCTCTGAACATTTCGAGGCAAATATTGATCCTTTATAAGGTGCCGTTCCCAGAACTATACACAGTCGTCCAGGTGTGATCTAACCAGGGCTTTGCATAGCTGTAGCAAACCTTTCCCTCTTTACTATAACAGCCTCTGTTACAGGGTATACAGCAAGGGGAATTAGATTGTATAGATCGAATAAGAAAAATATGGAGATGCTTCTTCAGAATAAAATTCCTTTTCAAATTCCATTTGAAATGAACTTGATTGTTTCGAAACCTGTATAAGAATCCCCAGCCCACATCTCTGTGTCATCGGGTCAGGGAAACTTTGTTAATTTTCACACACTGAGCATGGACACGGCAGAAGCTCCTGCATCTCTTTCAGTTTTGTTTTTCTTAACTCAGAGTTTTCAAAAGGGAATTGGAAATGACTTGGAAGGAAGAAAAAAATCAGAGTTATGGAGAAAGGAAAGGAAATTGAGTCTAATTGAAAGAAAATTGTAAAAAGCTGATAATGATATGATGATTGAATGGTCTCCTCAAGCGGTCTGCCGTTTTATGATGACATTACCAGGTTAATTTGACGACAGCATTTCTAAATCTGCCACCCGAATCTTATTTCTGTAAAACAAGGACCCAAAGTGCTGCTGCAGGACCTCACAGTTTAACATGAGGTGCAGGTGCCTCTGGCTTTGTTAGGTATTGTTCTGTAGTGAACTGGTTATCACATGTGCACGAAATCACCAAGCCTCCTTAGACACCACCTTCCAAAACCATAACCATTACTATCTGGAAAGACAAGGGCAGCAAATAGATGGGAACACTGCCACCTGGAATTTCCCCTCCAAGTCACTCACCATTCTGACTTGGAAATATGTCGCTGTTTCTTCACTGTCGCTGGTTCAATATCCTGGAATTCCCTTCCTAAAAGCACTTTGGGTGTACCTACACCACATGGACAGTTGCATTTCAAGAAGGCAGCTCAGCACCACCTTCTCAAGGGCAACTAGGGATAGGCAATAAATGCTGGCCCAGCCAGCGAACCCCACATCCCGAGAATAAATTGCAAACTGTCTGCAGAATTAATCATTGGCTAAATAAAATTAAAACCAACCAAACACCCCCTTCCTTCTTACTTCCGTTCATCTCCATTCAGGATCATAATTCTTCTTATCCGTGTTACTAAACGTTATTTCAGTTGCAAACATTCATAAATTTGCAGTCTGAAATGGAACGATAATTGGTCAAGTTGGTGACATCCTTGCTTTCTGGGTCTTTGTCTCTCCTTCGGCCTCTGTTACTCTCGGTGCATATGTCTGTGTGTGTCAATGTGGTTCAGTCCCCTGAGGAGTTGAATACATTTTTACCATCACAAACTTTATTCGCATTGGCTAATCCATATTACCTGTGCCTTTTATTGTAATTTCAGGCCTCTTTCATTAGAGAAACGTTTCTCCCCAAAATGACACGTTTATATAAAACACAATCAACATCCATTGTCACACAACCACGGGTTGTTATTGGGTTCTTAAGCGACAATGAGAAAAAAATCCAACTCTCCTGTGCCCAACGAGTCCCAACAGTAATGATATTTTTATCTGAATATTAATTTCAAATATAATTTATAATCTGACCAACCATGCACCTCCAAATAACACATTCGAAATCTATGAAGCTATTGGATTCAAATAACCCCATTACTTATTCTCTCTTCTTCAGCTCCACAGTGAGTGAGACAGGGAAAAGCAGAAAAGCAGCAACATTCTGGCCCCGCACTCTCCAATCACCCGCTGCCAGCAGAAAGATACAGTCGCTTTGCTGAGTGTTTATTTTGTGAAATGGTGAAGAGCGAATATAAGAAGCTTGTAAGATAATGCGTTCAGTTAATATCCAACAACAAACAGGAACAAGGCAGCTTTTCTCTCACTTAAAAGGGCAAGTTTTTATAATACTACAGCATACTACAACGACTTACATTTAGAAAGCGCCTTTAACCTGTTGAAACGTCACAAGGCGACGCCCATGGTCATTATATAACAAAGTGTGACGCTGAGCCTCATAATCGGTCAGCTGACTAAAAGCTCTGTCAAAGGGGGAGGCTTTAAGAACTTTCTTAAAGGAGGAAAGTATCGATTTCATGTTCCAGCCAACAGCAATGGTTGTTCTCATTGGCTGAAGAAGCCACTTGTGTTCAACCTGAACAGACCATTGAGCCGGAGAAAGTTGACTGGTGAAAGAGATCGGGAAAGAAAAAATTCCAAAAGTAGCCTCCATGAGCCGAATTTCCAAACTGGTTAGCAGCTTCCTGATGGCCGACTGGTTCGGGTTCAGCACTTTCACTGCGTCACCCCGGGTTTGATTCCCTGTCAGAGAATTGAGATTTTCTGCTCTTGGGCGAACTGCTAAAGCCAACATTACTGTCTTCCTGGCTGAAAACAACACAGAACAGTTCTGTCACATTCAGGGCAATGAGAGTTGAAGTTTCACATCAGAACTGAAATGTCTCACGTGCAACAAGTCGAGAATAAATCGAGAGTCGGAGTGAGGAAGTGAAAATAAAAGAGGAGGGCTATGATAGGTTACAAAGCACTGACTATAGAGCTGGTGATGCGAGGCAGAATATTATTCCTGTATTCCCCATGTTACCTTCAATTCTAATTTCCTTATTTATCCCATTCCCAACATTCCCACTACAGTTTGGTGGCATATAAACAACTCCCACTAATGTTTGATGCCTCTTTCTGTTTATTAGCTCCACTCAAACTTATTCTTCAATCTAAGATCCTCTCCCACTAATGTGCGGATCTGGACCCTTATTAACAGCACTAACCCACCTCCTTTTCCTTTTTGCCCATCCTTCTTAAATGACGATTGCTCTTGAATATTCAGATCAACCAATCACACTGCTCTGTCAAAGCAGAACACATGGCCGATTGGCCAATTTATTTGCTGTAACTTTCTGCCATTTTGTGTTTCCCAACACCCCAGTTGTATCTCTCTAAGTTTTACTGCCATTTTATAACTCAATCCATCGAGATGTAATCCCAGCCCTTCTATCCGACGCTTTGAATTCAAGACAATGAGCAAATTCAGCGGGTTTTCTTGTCATTTCTAGCACTGAATTTGACACCGGACTCGTTCAACGGCAATTAAATAGTCTCAACCGTTCACACCTTCAAAAAGAACCTGTTGTGCTGCTTCTTGCAGTACATCTGCTAAACAACATAAACTCATCCCAGCTCCGCTTTCTTCATAGTGAAATCCAGTGTGAAAATATGAACAATTTCAAAGCTTAACGTGTACAAGACTGGAAGGAGAATGTGGCTGTGGATAATTCACACTGCACATTCCTGTTATCAGCATCTCGGACAATCAGGAAAATGAGAACCTGTAAACCCTTCCCTTCTCAAATTCTCGTGTCTTCCTTCCCTGTCCCTGATTCCCATGGAAATATTGAGTTCATGGACTGATTGTGTCTGCATCAAGCAAGTAATTGACTTGGGAGCTTGGGAGGTGAGGCAGGGACAGAAGCAGATACAGATGTGACATGACAGTGTTTGCAATTTGATGTGTGTCAGTTGCTTTCAGTGATGAATTTCTGCCGTGTGTTCCCTTGTCAGTTTCACAGGAGCCGCAGTGATGAGGTTGGTGGGTTTTGGAAATTGAAAGTTGTACATGAGCAGCTTTGAACAGCAGGTCGAACAAATGCCAGTTCAGATTGAATGTTTGGGTTTGTGTGCGGTGTTTCACTTTAACAGGAAGGGTGAGGAGAGACACCATCAATATAAATTGCTGTGGGGAACAGGCGATTTTTTGGAATTAGTTAAATGGCTCTTCAGAGAGATGGCATGGACATGATGGGCTGAACGTACTTCTCTGCTGTAGTCATCTATAATTTTATACCGACCATATGAACTCGTGCATAGGGCCGTTCGCTATAGCCGAGTGGTAAAGGCGATGGAGTCCAAACCCATTGGGTTTTTCCGCTTTTCATTATTCCTGCTTTTAACTCTGTTTCTACAGAGTTAATTATCGGTTACATTGAATCAAGTCCATCCAGAAACTCGGGAGTTTTCCTATTTCCGTTCACTCCTGAAAACATTCACGAATCTTGCATTCGGAAATGGATCAAAAACGGAGCCAGGTTGGTGTCAGGCTTGCTTTCTGGGTGTTTTGTCTCTCCTTAGAAACAATCGCTTGCCCTCTGTCAATCTCGGTGTCTATGTCTGTGTGTGTTCCTCTGTGTGTGTCAATGTGGTTCAGTTCCTCATTTTTACCATCCAAACATTATTCACCTTATTCCTGCGGCTTCATATTAAGATGGCCCAGAGAAAACAAAAGCGTTGTTTTAAAAGATGCAAGAGGACATTTATTTCTGGTTCTTTTTGAGTGCAGGCTGTTCAGCTACTAAATGCCCGGACGTGACAAAACGGAGGATGATTATATATTCTAATTCAGTGCCAATGCTGGCCAACGTAATGGTTGTTTCTGCTCTGACTGTGGTTGAGTGGCCGAGTGCACTGAGCTGCTGGTCAAGGTTCCTGTGATTTGGGCTCCACTCCCGCGGTTATTAAACTTTCCGGTGGTTTGCTTTTGCGACACTTCCTAAAAAGGCTCCGTGAGGCCGGCAGATCTGTGCAGTTTTGCATTATGGTTGGGAGGATGGGGAGGGGCAGTCGAAGTTGGGTTAATGGCAGGGAATGAAAGTCATTTTTCTCACTTACTCCCTGTATCCATTCTATTATTTTATACAAACAACAGTTGGATTTCACTAAATAGTTGTGGCCAAGTGATTTTAACTGAAGGTCTGCAGAATTACTTATCGGTTATTTGGAATAAAAACCATTCAAATACCCCCGTGTTTCTTATTCCCGTTCATCTGCAAACATTCACTAAATTCGCAATTGGAAATGGAAGAGTAATTGACCACTCTTGATCAACCAATCACAACTGCTGTTTGACAGCCGCACGCTAGGCCGAATGGCCTCTTACTTTCCTGTAACTTTCTATAATTTTATGTTTCCCAACACCACGGATGCTCTTTCCCAGTCATTCTGCCATTTTATAACCCATTCTATCGAAATGTAGTTTGCTAACTTGTGTCCTGTCCTTCTGAAGTCAAGACCCGGATTGAATTCAGTGAGAAGTTTTCTTGCCATTTCTAGCAGGAGATTTGGAACCAGACCAGTTGAATGACAATTCAAATGGTGCCAACCCTTCACTGCAGCTCATTGTGTTTTTGAGTGGAGATGATTTCTGTTTGTTACAAAGTGCAGGATGATCTGATTAACTGACGGAGCTGGATCCAGATTCCGAATGGTCAATTCCTGCTCTGTTGCTTTTGTTCTATTTCAGTGGCAATACCAATGAAGGAGATGATTAATAATTTTCACCTATGTGGTAGCATGGCCGAGCGGTCTAAGGCGCTGTATTAAGGCTCCAGTCTCTACGGAGGCGTGGGTTCGAATCCCACCGCTGCCAAACATTTAGCAGCCCCATTTGGACAAACACACACCACCGAAAATTGAGCGTTCTGTGCTGCATTTTGTCAAGAAGAACGAGGAGAGACAATATAAATATGAGTTGCTGTGGGGAAAAGGTAGGGTGTGGAATTATAGTAGTTGAGTTGCTCTTCCAGAGAGTCGGCTTGTGAACGACATGCTGAATGACCGTCTGATGTAGCCGCTTCTGATTTTATACAAACATCAGTGACGTCAGTGCAGGTCCTGTGTTCACGGTGGAGTGGATAAGGGGATCGGGTTGGAATCCTGTGGGGTCTCCTCACACACTTCCAAATCCTACCAGCTCCAGTTCTCATCATTCCTGATTTTGATAAGGTGCCTATGGAGTTAATTATTAGATTAGTCAAAAAGAAAAGGGAAGCATGTGTAAGGGCTAGAAGGCTGGGGACAGATGAAGCCCGTGGAGAATACAAAGAAAGTAGGAAGAAACTTAAGCAATGAGTCAGGAGGGCTAAAAGGGGTCATGAAAAGTCACTGGCAACCAGGATTAAGGAAAATCCCAAGGCCTTTTATACATATGTAAAAAGCAAGAGGGTAGCCAGGGAAAGGGTAGGCCCACTCAGGGACAGAGGTGGGAATCTGTGTGTGGAGCCAGAAGAAATGGGAGAGATACTAAATGAATACTTCTCATCAGTATTCACCAAAGAGAAGGACTTAGCGGTCGATTTGTCTAGGGAAGAGTGTGTAGATAGCTTGGATCATGTTGAGATCAAAAAAGAGGAGGTGTTAGGCGTCTTGAAGAATATTAAGGTGGATAAATCCCCAGGACCAAATGGGATCTACCCAAGAGTACTGAGGGAGGCAAGGGAGGAGATTGCTGGGGCCTTGACAGAAATCTTTGTATCCTCACTAGCTACGGATGAGGTCCCAGAGGACTGGAGAATGGCCAATGTTGTTCCACTGTTTAAGAAGGGTAGCAGGGATAATCCAGGAAATTACAGGCCGGTGAGCCTTACGTCAGTGGTAGGGAAATTATTGGAGAAGATTCTTCGTGACAGGATTTACTACATTTGGAAGCAAATGGGCGTGTTAGTGAGGGGCAGCATGGTTTTGTCAAGGTGAAGTCGTGTCTCACTAACTTGATCGAGTTTTTCGAGGAAGTGACAAAGATGATCGACGATGGAATGGCAGTGGATGTCATATACATGTATTTCAGTAAGGCCTTTGACAAGGTCCCTCATGGCAGACTGGTACAGAAGGTAAAGTCGCACGGAATCAGAGGTGAGCTGGCAAGATTGATACAGAATTGGCTTGGTCATAGAATACAAAGGGTAGCAGTGGAAGGGTGCTTTTCTGAATGGAGAGCTGTGACTAGTGGAGTTCCGCAGGGATCAGTGCTGGGACCTTTGCTGTTTGTAGTATACATAAATGATTTGGAGGAAAATGTAACTGGGCTAATTAGTCAGTTTTCAGACAACACTAAGGTTGGAGGAGTTGCAGATAGTGAAGAGGATTGTCAAAGGATACAACGGGATATAGATCGGTTGGAGACTTGGGTGGAGAAATGGCAGATGGATTTTAATCCGGACAAATGGGAGGTAATGCATTTTGGAAGGTCTACTACAGGCAGGAATTATACAGTAAATGGCAGAACCCTTAAGTGCATCGACAGGCAGAAGGATCTGGGTGTACAGGTCTACAGGTCACTGAAAGTGGTAACGCAGGTGGATAAGGTAGTGAGGAAGGCATATGGCATGCTTGCCTTCATTGGCAGAGGTATTGAGTATAAAAGCTGGGAAGTCATGCTGCAGCAGTTTTGAACCTTGGTTAGGCCACACTTGGAATATTGCGTGCAATTCTGGTCGCCACATTACCAGAAGGATATGGCGGCGTTGGGGAGGGTGCAGAGGAGGTTTACCAGGATGCTGCCTGGTCTGGAGGTTATTAGCTATGAGGAGAGGTTGGAGAAACTCGGATTGTTCTCACTAAAGCGACGGAGATTGAGGGGTGACATGATAGAAGTTTATAAAATTATGAGTGGCATGGACAGAGTAGATAGTCAGAAGTTTTTTCTCAAGGTGGAAGAGTCAATTACTAGGGGGACATAGATTTAAGGTGAGAGGAGAAAACTATAGAGGAGATGTGCGGGGCAAGTTTTTTACACAGAGGGTAGTGAGTGTCTGGAATTCGCTGCCAGAGGAGGTGGTGGAAGCAGGTACGATAGTGGTGTTTAAGAGGCAGCTTGACAAATACATGAATAGGATGGGAATAGAGGGATACAGACCCCGGAAGTGCAAAATATTTTAGTTGACGGGCCATATGATCGGCGCAGGCTTGGAGGGCCGAAGGGCCTGTTCCTGTGCTGTACTTTTCTTTGATCTTTGTTCATTTATTTTGTTTGGAAAAACGCGCAGAGGCCATGCAAATATAAATTGTTGGGGGGAAAGGGGGGTGTGTGGAATTGGTTGAGTTGCTCTTCCAGAGAGCCAGCACAGACAAGATGGGCCGAGTGACTTATTTTGCAGCCATCTCTGATTTGATAAGAACACATTTGAGCTCGAAAGCTGCTGTTAGTCGTGGCTGAATGTTTAAGGTGACGGATTTGAAATCCATTGGGGTTTCCCCCTGTAGGTTTGAATCCTGCTGACTACAGTTCCCAATATTCCTCATTTTAATCAGGTGCCGCCAACCTCATCCCTGAGGCTCCTGTGAAACTGACAAGGCGACACACGGCAGAAATTCATCACTGAAAGTAACTGACACACATCAAATTCTGCCGCTTTCATGTTGCATCTTTTAACTCCCTGTTCTCCCTCTCAGACATTTCCAGATCTATCAAATGTTATCCGCCCGGGACTTCAACCTCTACCTCGTTCTACTGAATATGGTCCATTTTCCTTACGTTTCAGGTTGTATCTGTCTCCATAGCTCAGCGTTTAGATTACTGGCCTTGTAAACCAGGGGTCATGCGTTCAATCTTTGCTGAGGTCTATGTTTATCCTTCAGCTGAGAATACCAAATAACGTGGAAATCTGAGAGACTGCATAAGAAGAAAAAACAAAATACTGCGGAGAATCATTTTACTTTTAAGTTAAATACTGCAGATGCTGGAAATTCTGTATTAAAAACAGAAAATGCTGGAAAAGTTCAGCATCTGACAGCATCTGTGGAGAGAGAAACAGAGTCAATGTCTCGAGTCAATGTAACTCTTCTTCAGAGCTAAAGAGAAGCAGAAATGTGATGAAAGTTATACTGTTTTTGAGGGGTGAGGGGGAGCAAGTGGGAAGATCAGCGATAGGTGGGGGCTAAGGGGGGTTTGACAATGATGGCGGGGCACAAGACAAAGGGAATGTTAATGGTAGCGGAAAGGGCTAAAAAACAGGTGCCGATTGTGACATAAAGGTAAGAAAGCAGAATGTGTTAATACAGAACAAGGATCAGCACTCTATGAATGAACAACATAGAGCAACTGACAGATAGACCTTTAGGGGCCTCCCTCCTCACCTTCCAAGGGCCCAAACACTCCTTTCCGGTGACGCACCTCTTCACCTGCATCTCCTTCAAGTTATCTACTGCACTCGCTGCTCCCAATGCAGTCTCCTCTACACTGGAAAGACCAAACACAGACTGGGTGACCGCTTTGCGGAACACATTCGGTCTGTCCGCAAGCATTACCCAGACCTGCCTGTCGCTTGCCATTTCAACACTCCACCCTGCTCTCATGCCCACATGTCCATCCTGGGCCTGCTGCATTGTTCCAGTGAAGCTCAACGCAAACTGGAGGAACAGCACCTCATCTTCCGACTACGCATTTTACATCCTTCCGGACTTAACATTGAGTTCCACAACTTCAGACCATGAACTCTCTCCTCCATTTTGACCCTTTTTAAAATCCTTTTATAAAAATGTATTTTTATTTTCTTATTTTTATTCATTTATTCACTATTTCATCCCCCCTTTTAAACCCCTTTTCTATCCTTTTGCCCCCAAGCACCGCCCTTTCCCCTACCCCACCCTCAAAGGGCCATCTGTTACTCCTTCCATGTTGGTTTTTCACAAAGTGCTGACCCTTGTTCTGCTATTCACACATTCTGCTTTCTTACTTTTATGCCACTATCAGCATCTTCTTCAGCCCTGAACACTACCATTAACAGCCCATTTGCCTTGTGTCCATGACACCTTTGTCAATCTCCCCTTCGCTCCAACCTATCGCTGACCTTCTATCCAGCATCACCTGCTCTACTCTCCCTGCCCCGCTTCAGCAGTATAAATTCCATCACTTTCTGCTTCTCCAGCTCTGAAGAAGAGTCATAGGGACTCGAAACTTTAACTCTGTTTCCCTCTCCACCGAGTCTGTTAGACCTGCTGAGTTTTCCCAGCATTGCCTGTTTCTGTAATATATAAGAAGTGACTGGCTAACGAAATACCAGACGGAGAAAAATGCAGCGAAGTCTGAAGCTACTCACTTGGTCATAAGAATAATTTTTAAAAGCAACAAAGCAGATCATGTTTCAAAAGATGAGAAAGTTGTGCTGATGTTCAAAGAGACTTGGCTGTGCCTGTACAAAGAGCACAGAAAGTTTCATCAGTCTCTGCAGCACAATTGGTCAGCGCGTTCGGCTGTTAACTGTAAAGTTTGGTGGTTCGGAGATGAAGCCGTTAATGTTTTTCCCCCATCAACATTCAGTGTCACTCAGATCCGGGTTGTCAATGGCAGCAAGAATATTTTCCACAAATGCTGCCAGTTCCACTGTTCTTCAATGTGTTTCGATTCAGGGAATTCTCGGCGTGTAAAGCAAATGTGAGAATCACTAGACTACAAAAGCTACTCGCAGCTCCTTGCAGAACGACCTGGAATATCAAACTGTGCTGTCTTAGTGCGCTACAGAACCTTGTTCTGTGGAAGTACAATTCGGCTGAAAACCTGAGCCACGCGACAGAGAAATTGATCTAACATTAGAATAATCAAATGACACAGCACATCAGCAGCTCATTCAACTCCTCACACATGTGCGAACAACCTTACAGCAAATACGGCCCCATCTTTCCCTCTTTTTTCCAAGCCATGCATTTTTTAGAATATCATTCAAAACCTGGAGAAGTATAAATGTCACATGGTTTTGAGATGATGCATCCAGTTACTATTTAACAACAAACGGGAACGATGCAACCTTTCCTCACACTTAATTCTGTTAATGCTTCTACCCCTTTTCGAGCGGGGAAACTTTCCGTGTGGGAGAGACCGTGAACCCTATTACCATACACAAACCCTGCAAAGTAGCGGGGAAACTTTCCGTGTGTGAGAGACCGTGATCCCTATTACCCTACACAAACCCTGCAATGTAAAGAGCCCAATTTAACACACAGAAGACAGAGTCGGGATTAATGGGTCTTATTCAGCTTGGAAAGACGTCACTAGTGGAGTGCCACAAGGATCAGTCCTGGTGCCTTAATTATTTATGATCCGTATTAATGGCATGGAGGAGGGAGCAGAGTGTAATGTGTCCAAATTTGCTGACGATACAAAAATAGGTGGGAGGACAGGTTGTGATGAGGACATAAGGAATCTGCAAGGTGATATAGATAGGTTGAATGTGTGGGCAAAAACTTGGCAGATGGAGTTTAATGTAGAAAAGTGTGAGGTCATATGCATTGGTAGGAAGAATCAAAAGACAGACTATTATTTAAATGGAGGGAGACTCCAAAATAGTGCAGCACAGAGGGATCTGGGTGTTCCCATGCATGAAACACAAAAAGTTAGCATGCAGGTGCAGCAAATAATTAAGAAGGTAAATGGAATTTTGGCCTGTATTGCTCGGGGGCTTGAGTTTACAAGAGGGAATTCCTGTTACAACTGTGCAGGGTGTTGGTGAGGCCGCACCTGAAGTACTGTGTACAGTTTTGGTCCCGTATTTAAGAAAATATATACTAGCATTGGAGGCAGTTCAAAAGAGGTTCAGTAGGCGTATTTTTGGAATGAAGAGGTTGCCTTATCAAGAACGGCAGAACAGGTCAAGCCTTTATTCATTCGAGTTTAGAAGAATGAGGGATGACCTTATTGAAACGTACAAGATTCTGAGGGTGCTTGCCAGGTTAATGTAGAGATGTTTCCACTAGTGGGGGATTCTAGAACTAGGGGACATCGTTACAGAATAAGGGGGCACTCATTTAAAATTGAGATCCGAAGGAATTTCTTCTCTCAGAGGGTAGTAAATGTTTGGAATTCTCTATCCCCCAGAGTTGTAGAGGCTAGATCACTGAGCGTATTTAAAGAGGAGGCAGATAGATTTTTGAAATATCATGGAGTTGGGGGCTATGAGGAGCTGGCACAAAAGAGAAGTTGAGGCCTGGGGCAGATCAGCCATCGGATCTTATTGAATGGCGGGGCAGGCTTGATTGTTGACTCCTGCTCTTATTTCTTATGTTCTTTTGTTCGTTGAAACGTGTCTCTGGTGAAATGGGTGGGAAATGAAAATAAAAGGCATAGATAACATAGGTAAGTCAAGTTGGATGCCCTTTTAGTGCTATCCTGGTGGTGTGGTGGTCAAGATTCGGCACTTTCACTGCTGTGTCCCGGGTTTGATTCCCGATCAGGGAGTGATAACTTTTCACCGCGTGCAAACTGAATAATCTCGTGACTAAAAGCAAGAAATGTCGATCACCTACGTGAATCAGAGTCAGAGTTTGAAATGTTATCCTGTCGTAACGGGTCTAGAACAAACACAGAGGTGAAGATAGAGAAGGGCTGTTATAGGCTGAAAAATACTGACTGTAGAAATGGTGGCCTAAGGTAAAATCGTTAAGGGGCGAGATTTTAATGTTTACATGGACACAAATATTTCCCAGATCTGCTTCCAAATCTCGTGTTAAAAGAGGAGTAAACTTCTCACTGAATCTTCCACTTCTTAGCCGCACCCCCTTCCAAACATTGCAAACTCCTCCTGCATCTTCCATCCTGATATTTTTCTCTGTAACATTTTGTTTGAAACTGCACAACTATTGTAAATAAAGTTTGTGATGGTAAAAACCTGTTCACCCCTCGGGGAACTGAAGCATATTGACACACACAGAGGGATACACACAGACATATACACCGAGAGTGACAAAGGGCAAGGGTTTGTATCCAAGGAGAAGCAAACACCCAGAAAGCAAGAATGTCACCAACCTGGCTCCGTTTTTGTTCCACAAGGACTACAAGTTTCGTGAATGTTTTCGTGAATGAACGGAAATAGGAAAATCCTCTTGGATGTTTTAGTGCTTGGATGGATTTGATTGAATCTAACCGATGATTAACTCTGTAGACACAGAGTGAAAACCAGGAATAATGAGCAGCGGGGAAACCCCAATTGATTTGAACTCCATCGCCTTAACCAGTCTGCCACGGCAACTGGCCCTATGGACAGGTTAATTATTGTTGGTATATAAGGTGGCTGCAGCAGAGAAGGCGGGCATTCGGCCCATCTTCTCCGTGCTGGCTGACTAGAAGAACAACTCAACTACTTCCACTGCCGCGCATTCTCACATAAGCAATTAATATTTGTATTGCCTCTTCTCCTTCTCCCAGTTAAAATGAAACCCAATACGCGCCCGCCTTCCCTTTGAGTTGCCACTTTATCGTTAGAAGAGAGCATTCAAAGTGACCCACAGGTGAACCACTTACAACTTTGCCAGCGGTTTCACAAATAATAGAACCTGAATCACGTGTCTGAGGCCCTTCGGCTAAGCTACCTCTCTCAACCTGCTGTTTCCCGTCGCCTTGATGGTATTTTCACTCAAACGGAACATTAAAAACATCAAAAATGAAACAGGAATTGGCCATAAGCCCCCTCGAGCCTCCGCTACCCCTTCATAAAATCATGTCTGATCCCCAACCTCAACACCAATTTCCCATCTGATCCCGATTGCCCTTCATTCCCTTAAAGTCCAAAAGTTTATTCATCTCAGCCTTCAGTATACTCATCAACCGAGGGTCCACAGACCTCCAGGCTACAGAATTCCAAAGATTTACCAGCCTTTGAGTGAAGAAATGTCTCCTCACCTCAGTCCTAAATGGCTGAGACATTATCCGGTGAATGTGAGCTCAGTTTTAGACGCTCCAGCCAGGGGGAAACAGCCTCTCAGCAGGTTCACTGTCACTCAGGAATCAATCCAGTGAATCTTGGCTGCACACAGACAGCGAGAGAATGGAGGGAACAAAGAGCACAAGAATGAACAGAGATAGAGACACAGACAGAGAGACTGAGAAAGTGAAAGAGAGCGGAAGAGATATACAGGGACAAAGAGAGACAGATAAAGACAGAGAGTGGGTAAACACTGAAAGGAACAGATACACTTCACCATTCCATATGATTGTTAACTTTAGATTGACATATGGAAAGAAAGAAGAGAAATAAAGACTTACATTTAAAGAGAGCCTTTCACCAATTCAAGGAAACTGGAGGCTCATTAGAATAATGTTTGGATGGTATAAATAGAGAACTTAACCACATTGACACACACAGAGGAACACACACAGACATATACGCGGAGAGTGACAGAGGGCAAGGGGTTGTCTCTAAGGAGAGACAAACACCCAGAAAGCAAGAATGACACCAACCTGGCTCCGTTTTTGTACCATTTCTAGCTGTAAATTTTGTGAATGCTTGCAGACGAATGGAAATTAGGGAACGCTGGAGATTTTGGGTGTTTTTTATTCAACTTAATCGACAATTAATTGTGCAGGTGCACTGTAAATTTAAGGAATGAGAAGAAGCGTAGCTGTCAGGGTTCCAGCCCCAGAGATCCCAATGCATTCAAAACCTATCACCGTAATAATTCAGTCACGAACCCAAGCCCCAGATCTGCATGAATGTATTTTGTATAAAATCATAGGCGGCTACATCAGACGGTCATTCAGCATGTTGTTCACATGTTGACTCGTTGGCACAGCAGCTCAGCGACTGTAATCCCACACACCGCCATTTTACTACAGCAACTCATATTTATATCTTCTCTCCTCTTTCCTCCTAGCAAAGTTATACACCACACGCTCCGATGGATTTAATTGAGTTGGTTTCTGTTGGTTCAAATTGGAGAGCTGCAGATCCTAAAAGGCAAATAACTTAAACGTTTGGCAGCGGTGGGATTCGAACCCACGCCTCCATAGAGACTGGAGCCTTAATCCAGCGCCTTAGACCGCTCGGCCACGCTACCATAGCACCCTTCACTGGTATTGCCAATGAAATAGAACAGAAGCAAAGGAGCAGGAATAGGTTATTGGGAAACTCGAACGAACTCCGCCAGTTAATCAGATCATCCTGTACTTTGTAACATACAGAAATCATCTCTACTGCTAACTTCCTTCTTCAATGTTTCATTATTTCGATGTTTCAAATGATGTTTCTTTTTTCCTGTGTGACTGTGCGTGAAATGTTGGTAAAAATGTCGATAAACTGTAATGAAATTGTAAATATTGACTGAGAAAAATGAGGAGATGATTGGTCAGGATAAACATTTTTCTAATAATTCGAGTTGACATCGACTGTTTTAAAAATTTTGAAAAATGTTATAAGTGTCAAAAGCCAACTCTTCATGTCATTGGGTCAGGGAAACTTTGTTAATTTTCACACACTGAGCTTGGACACAGCAGAAGGCCCTGCACCTATTTCAATATTGTTATTCTTAACTCAGAGTTTTCAAAAGGGAATTGGACAAAGACTTGAGAGGGAGAAAAAAAAGGTTATGGAAAGAGGCAAAGTAATTGAGATTAACTAGAAATCTCTCTGTACAAAACTGACAGAGATATGATTGTCCGAAAGACCTCTTACTGTGTTGTGCCATTTGATGATGACATTGTTGATCAGTCTGTCTCCAGCATTCCTAATGAGAACAGCCGAATTCCATTTCTTCAAAATAAAGACCCAAAGTGCTGCTGCATGACGTCACCGTTTAACATTTGAATGAAGCCCATTGGGTCTTTGCGCTGTTTCCTGTTTCTGTGGTGCATTGATTTCCATGCTTACCTAACACGTGAAACGGTCTCTGGTTCTAAACTGGGCAGAGCCATTATCAAAATCTGTGGGTTCACGTTGCAGCCACGTGGCCTCGTCAGTTTTTATCCTTCAACCAACAGCACATGGTTTGCTCATTGTGATGTGCCTGGTTTTGGCTGTTTCCTGAGCGGTGATTGGTTGCTGTGTTCCCCGCATGACAACACTCCACTTTAATAAAAGCAAAACTGCGGAAACCTGGAAAGGAAAACAGAAAATGCAGGAAAAACTCAACAGCTCTGATACCATCTGTGGAGAGAGAAACCTGCTGAGTTTTCCAACATTTTCTGTTTTTTATTTCAAAAAAGTACTTAATTGGCTGGAAAGTGGTTTGAGACTACCACTGGTCGGGAATAGCGCTATTAAAATGCAAGTCTGTCCTTCTTTAATTATCTTAACTCCCAGTCCTCTGGTTACTGACCCCCGTCAGTGGAGAGCGCCCGTCCCCACTGCCCCCACCCCCATTATTTTGACCAGCTCTATGAAATCTCCGTTGAACCTTCTTTGCTCCATAGAGGACAATACCGGTCTCCATAAACTCTCCACAAAACTGAATTTCCTCATCTCTGGACATGATGCAAGGCGGAGGATTGAGACGAGATTTTGAAAAATATTGTCAGTTGGCAGGTGGGAAACTGGTGAATGAACCAAAACAGGAAACCCAGTCTCCAGCTATGTGAATCTTCAGATATTCTTTGGGAACCGGAATCAGAGTAGAATGAGGGGTGAACTATCCGACTGAGCAGAGACAGTCAAGGCACATTTCCCTTCTTTAAGATGCTGGAACATTGACTCTGATGTTATCAGTGAAATTAACTGACCTGAGACATTGAAAGGATTCTCGTTACTGCACATCAGGAATTCAAACCCAATTTCGGCTTCAGGACAATCAGAATACTTGCTAACAGACGGGGCACCGAAAGGCTGGAAGGGAGACGGCTCCGGTTGTCGGAGAGCCGGTTCCCGGTGACATGGATGTGTCTGCAGTGGGTGGGATCAGACGGTTTCCATGTATCCACAATGAATGTCCCAACCTTTGTTTTGGAAGAGTAAAACTGATAGAGAACAGTTGTCATTCCGTTCGCAGCAATCTGCAGCTTTAACTCGCTGACACGCTGGTCAAGTTTCCATCGGTCTCTGTGGCGCAATCGGTTAGAGCGTTCGGCTGTTAACCGAAAGGTTGGTGGTTCGAAGCCACCCAGGGACGAAGCTGTCACTGTTTTCTCTCCATCAGCCTTCATTGTCACACACTTCATGGTTCTCTTTGGGTCATTGAACTGAACGTCAAAACTCCAGAAATGTTTCCGGCTCCGCTGTTATCCAGTGAGCTCCCAGGCAAGCGGCTTTTTTTCGAATATTCATTTCGAATGTAATGAGAAAACATTTAGACCTACCATGTACCGATATCCAACATACTGGAAACCTATGAAGTTATTGGATTCAAACAAATCCATCAATTCTTCCCTCTTCCACATGTCCAAAGTGAGTGAGACAGGGAAAAGCAGAAAAGCAGCAATATTCCGGCCCCGCACTCTCCAATCACCCGCTGCCAGCAGAAAACGCCGACTGCAGCTTCAATCAGCGGGTTACTGCCCATCCCTGGGACGCAAGATTCTCCAACACAGGCCAAACCACCCAACACAGCGAGCACAGGCTCAGGAAAACACAGGTAGATTATTTCCCGGTCACCAAACCTCCGCGCAGCATTTACAGAATTCCCGAGTGAGTGAGTTACGAATAAAAGTCACGTTAACATTTTAAATCTTTTCACTGTAAAGTTCCTTCATTTTATTGAAAAGCTGACTGTTGTGAATCTGAAAATGAGCACCATGGGATTTGAGTTACCGAGTGACTTGTTTTCCATTGTTTGTCCATCAAGTTTGCAATTCAATTTGTGCTGGATGTTGATGCCAATAATTTCAAAATGAGGACACAAAGCAGGTAAGTATTAAATGCAGGAGAAGATCCTGAGGAAAATCGAACACAGTATTTGGAAGGAGGTGCAGCTAAGAAGTGGAAGATGTGAATGATGTTATTGATGATTGAGGGGAATGAATTGCAACTTTGGGGCATTTGTCGGCCAATTACGTTCCACACTTTAAAATTCCGACCAAGCTGAGATATCAGGTGGAAAGCAACAAAACCATCCATGCATGTTGGGATACGGAACAGGTTTCCACATTCCCGGCTAGCTTAGCCGGTAAAGCATGTGAGTTTTAATCTCGGGGGCGTGGGTTCGAGCCCCAAGCTGAGTGCTGTTTAAAAATCTGAATAACCGTTGTACGGGCTGGGAGCATTAACCCTATTTCTCCCAACAGCTGCTGAGTTTTTCCAGCATTTTCTGTTTTTGTTTCAGGTTTCCATCATTCGCAGTAATTTGCTTTTATCTTTTTACTTTTACATCTTAATGCTTTAAAAAAACACCAACTAGTCACTGCGGCTCCTGTGAAACTTACAAGACAGACATTCACCACTGAAAACAACTGACACACATCAAATTGAAAGTAATTTCATGTCGCATCTATTTCTGCTTCTGTCCCTGCCTCGCCTGCAGCTCCCTCTTCCCGTCCAACTCCCAGGTCAACTAGCTGCTTGATGCAGACACAGTCTGTTCGTGGGAATGGATAAAACTCGTGGGTAAAGAGACACCTGGATCTCACCTTCCTGGTTCTCCCAGATACTGATTACAGGAATATGCACAGTGCCGATTATCCACAGTCACACTCATCCCAGTTGTTCAGCTTTTGTATTGATTTTCACACTGGGTTTCAATGTGCAGAAAACAGAGTTGTATTATATTTGTTCAGTAGATGTACTGCAAGAACGTGCATAACAGGCTGATGGTAACAGTACTCTTTGGACGCGGTGAACTCCAGTGAAGGATTGGCACCATTAATGTGTCGCTCAATTAGTCTCGTGACAAATCTCGTGCTGGAAATGAGAAGAAAACTCGCTGAATTTGCTCCGTGTTTTGGTTTCAAAAGAGCCGAATACAAGATAAGAAAGTGCATCTCGCTCGAGTGTGTTATAAAATGGCAGAATGACCCGTGCTGTTGGGAAACATAAAATTATAGAAAGTCACAGCTCAGAAAATGGCCATTCGGCCGGGCTTGCTGCTTTCAAAGAGCAGTAGTGATTGGTTTGTGGTGAAAGAGATCTGAACTGAAAAACAATAGGCAAAATCAGCGTAGATAAGCCGAATCGAAAAGTGTTGGCGTAGTTTCCCTGGTGGTCGAGTGGTTAGGATTCGGCGCTACCACCGCCGCGGCCCGGGTTCGATTCCCGGTCAGGTCAATGTCGGTTTATTGTATTTCTTGAAACGAGTGTTGATCACTCATTGATCAGAAGCGTTTAAAAGATTTTGGGTTTGGAGAATCTTGCGTCCCAGGGATGGGCAGTAACCCGCTGCCTGAAGCTGCCGTCGCCGCTTTCTGCTGGCAGCGGGTGATTGGAGAGGGCGGGGCCTGAATATTGCTTCTTTCCTGCTTTTCCCTGTCTCACTCACTTTGGAAATGAGGAAGAGGGAAGAATTGATGGATTTGTTTGAATCCAATAACTTCACAGATTTCCATTGTGTTGGATATCGGTACATGGTATGCCTAATTGTTTTCCCATTACATTTGAAATGAATATTCGAAAAAAAGCCGCTTGCCTGTGAACTCACTGGATAATAGTGGAGCCGGCAACATCAGGAGTGATACTTGTGCCAATGCAAACAGTAGGCAGCAAAATTCGCACTGCTCCCACCCATATTTTGCCTCACACCAACATTTCTATGGTCAGTGCCTTGCAAACAGCCCTTTTCCTCTCCTCTTACCTTCACTGCCACTCACGAGTGTGATGTTTTCCAGATCTGAGACGAAACTTAAACTCTCACTCCACTGAATATGGTGGGGTTTTTAAACGCTTCTCATCAATGAGTGATCAACACTCGTTTCAAGAAATACAATCAATCAACATTCCCTGACCGAGAATCGAACCCGGGCCGCGGCGGTGAGAGCGCAAATCCTAACCACTAGACCACTAGGAAAGTTGCAATTCCACTTTTCGATTCGGCTTATCTATGCTGCTTTTGCCTATTGTTTTTCAGTTCAGATCTCTTTCACCACAAAACTGCCTGTTTAGGTTCAAGATAAACGACTTCGGCAGCCAATGAAAACAACGGTTTCTGTGAGCTGGAACATGAAACCGACAGTGAGGTGAAATAGTCTCACAAGCTGCACATGCGTAACTTTCAATTTCCAAAACCCTCCAGCCTATTCGCTGTTGGTCCAATGGAAACGCCAATCCCGAGTCACTGGGCATCAGGGAAACTACCAATAAGGCTTGACATTTGGATTATGGAGGCAACTTATGACTTTTTTTTTTCAATCCTGATCTCCTTCACCAGAGACAAGTTTCTCCGACCAAATGGTATGTTTAGGTTGAACACAAGTGACTTCTTCACCAATGAGAAGAACCTTTGCTGTGAGCTGGAACATGTAATCTTAACTTTCCTCCTTTAAGACAATTCTTAAAGCCTCCCCCTTTGACCGAGCTTTTTGTCATCTGACAGAACATGTGGCTCAGTATCATACCTTGTTATATAATGATCCTGGGTAACGCCTTGTGACGTTCCAACAGGTTAAAGGCGCTTTATATATACAAGTTGTTGCTGTTGTAGGATATATATAGAAATGGCTAATCTCCTCTTTTATCTTTCACGCTGATACTTTTCTCATCGACATTTTAACCTGAACTAATGTGAATCAAGTTTGCGACGTTAAAAAAGTTTTAAACCCCTCAGGGAACTGAACCTCATTAACAATCACAGAGGAACAGACACAGATATATGCACCGAGAGTGACAGAGGCTTAAGGAGAGACACACACCAAGAAAGCAAGGATGTCACCAATTTGGCTCAGTGTTTGTTCCATTTCCGAAAGCAAATTTCCTGAATGCTGAAAAATGAATGGGAATCAGACAATACCGACGTATTTGGATGGGTTTCCTTTAATTAATTTGGGTAAAATCACAAATGGTGAAAACATTAATCAGCAGGATTCCAACCGTCGTGTTCATATTTAAAACAAACGTTAATTATCGAACTTTCACTCACTCGAATAAGCAATCTTGGAGAATGCTCTTACCAGGTTTCAAACCGCAGCTCCATCATATGTGAAGCGAATATGACCCCAATCGCCTCAAAAACCCTGTGCTGTAAAGATCCCAATGGAGCTGTCTGGAATGTTAAACGGTGACGTCATGCAGCATCACTTTGGGTCTTTGTTTTGAAGAAATGGAATGCGGCTGTTCTCATTAGGAATGCTGGAGACAGACTGATCAACAATGTCATCATCAAATGGCACAGCTCAGTAGGAGGACCTTCCACCCATCGTGTCCATGTCAGTTTTGTACAAAGAGCATTGTAATTAATGACAATTTCCTTCTCTTCCTCCTTAATCCGTTTTTTTTTTTCGCTTTCAAGCCATTGCACAATTCCCGTTTGGAAACTCGGTGTTAAGAAAACCAATATTGAAAGTTTCAGCTGGTTCCTCACTTGAGCAAATAGGTCAGACTTGCTCCGGGGACTGACGTTTGCAGTGCTTTAATTTGGTCAGAGGAACAAGGCTATATAACTTGCAGGCTAACCTGGATCTTTTTTTTATTCATTCAGGGGATGTGGGCTTTGCTGTCTGGGCCAGAATTTATTGCCCATTCCTGACTTCCCTTGGGAAGGCGGCCTGCCTTCTTGAACCGCTGCAATCCATGTGGTGTAGGTATACCCACAGTGCTGTTAGGAAGGGAGTTCCAGGATTTTGACCCAGTGACAATGAAGGAACGACGATATATTTCCCAGTCAGGATGGTGAGTGACTTGGAGGGGAACTTCCAGGTGGTGGTGTTCCTATCTATCTGCTGCCCTTGTCCTTCTAGCTGGCAATGGTCGTAGGTTTAGACGCTGCTGTCTCAGGAGCCTTGGTGAATTCCTGCAGTGCATCTTGTAGATGGTACACACTGCTGCTACTGCGCATCAGTGGTGAAGAGAGTGAATGTGGATGTGGTGCCAGTCAAGCAGACTGCTTTGCCCTGGATGGTGTCCATTTTCTTCAATGTTGTGGGAGATGCACTCATCCAGGAAAGTAGGGAGTATTCCATCAGACTCCAAACTTGTGCCTTGTAGATGGTGGACAGGCTTTGGGGAGTCAGGAGGTGAGTTACTCGTTGCACGACTCCTAGCCTCTGACCTGCTCTTGTAGCCACAGTATTTGTACGGCTAGTCCAGTTCAGTTCCTGGTCAATGTTAACCCCCAGGGTGTTGATAGTGAGGGATTTGTGATGGTAATGCCATTGAACATCAAACGGCGATGGTTGGATTCTCTCGTGTTGGAGAAGGTAATTACCTGAGACTTGTGTGCTGTGAATGTTACTTGCTTATTGTTAGCCCAAGTCTGCACATTATCCAGGCCTGGCTGCATTTGGAAATGAACTGCTTCAGTGTCTGAAGAGTTGGATATGGTGCTGAACATTGTGCAATCATCAGCGAACATCCCCACTTCTGATATTATGATGGAAAGAAGCTCATTGATGAAGCAGCTGAAGATGGTTGGGTCGAGGACACTACCCTGAGGAACTCCTGCTGACATGACTGACCTCCAACAACCACAATCATTTCCCTTTGTGCTAGGTATGACTCCAACAAGCAGAGAGTTTCACCCTGATTCCCATTGACTCCAGCTTTACTAGGGCTCCTTGATGCCACACTCGGTCAAATGCAGCCTTGATGTCAAGGACAGTCACTCCCACCTCACCTCGGGAGGTCAGCTCTTTTGTCTATGTTTTAACCAAGGCTGTAATGAGGTCGGGAGCTGAGTGGCCCTTACGGAACCCAAACTGGACATCAGTGAGCAGGTTATTTCTAAGTCAGTGCCACTTCATAGCACTGTTGATGACCCCTTCCATTACTTTACTGATGATGGAGAGTAGACTGATGGGGCGGTAATTGGATTATTCTCACTTTTTCCTTCCCAGTTTGGTTGGAAGAATTGGGAGAGACAGTATAAATTGCAGGTTTCCGGGGAAAAGGCCAGGTAATGGCCATGACAAGACGGGCAGAAAGACCGCTTTCTCTGCTGTAACTTTTATGAGTTCATACAAATAATAGTAGTGCAGGCGCAACTTCTGTAGTCGTGGTCGAGTGGTTAAGGCGATGGATTAGAAATTGATTGGGGTTACCCTGCGCAGGTTCCAATCCTGCCGACTATGCTTCCCTTTATATCTGATTTTAACCACGCACAGACACAACTAATTATCGTTTGAACTAGGAAAAGTGCTCCTGATCTTTTACTTCCATTCATATGTCAACCTTCTGCAAATCTCCAGTCGGAAATGGAAAAAAAAACTGAGCCAATTTGGTGACATGATTTCATTCTGGCATTTGCCTCTCCTTCGGCCTCTGTCTCTCTCTGTTTGTTCTTCTGTGGGGTCAATGTAGTTCAGTTCCCTGAGGAGGGGAACACATTTTTACGAGCACAAACTGTATTCACATTAGTTGTGCATTACAATGTTACAGTGAAAAGTATCAGGGGGAAAGAGGCAACAGGAGTTTGTCTCTTTCTATGTATGGACTACAACAACAACTTATATTTATATAGCTCCTTTTACCTAATGAAACATCACAAGGCGTTCCCCGTGAGCATTATATAACAAAGTGTGACACTGAGCCACATATTCGGTCAGATGACTAAAAGCTCGGTCAAAGGGGGAGGCTTTATGAACTGTCGTAGAGGAGGAAAGTATCAATTTCATGTTCCAGCTAACAGCAAAGGTTCTTCTCATTAGCTGAAGACGCCACTTGTGTTCAAACGACACAGACAATTTGGCCAAAGAACGTTGTCCCAGGTGAAAGAGAACTGGAATGAAAAAAATGCCATAAGCAACCTGCATGTGTCAAACTGCTGGGTTAGTGGTTAAAATGCGGCAATTTTATCAGTACAGCCTGCGTTCGATTCCTGGTTAGGGATTTGAAACTTATTCCTCCTGGGCGAGCTGTTCAAATCAATGTGATTGATTTGCTGTTTGACAATAACACGGTAAAGGTCTGCTAGAATTGGTGGAGTGAGAGTGGAAGTTTCACATCAGAGCTGGAAATGTCACAAGGACAAAACTCGGGAATAAATCCAGAGTCGGAGTGAGGGGGTGAAAATAAAAGAGAAGGGCTGTGATAGGTTACAAAGCACTGACTTTAGAGCTGGTGGTGCGAGGCAGAATATTATTCCTGTATTACCCATGTCACATGCAGCTCTAATGTCCTTATTTATCCCATGCCCAACATTACCACTGCAGTTTGGTGGCCTATAAACAACTCCCACCAATGTTTGCTGCCTCTTGCTGTTTCTTAGCTCCACCCAAACTGATTCGACATCTTGATCCTTCAATCTGAGATCCTCTCTCACCAATGTACTGACCTCGTTCCTTATTAACAGCGCGACCCTACCTCCTTTCCCTTTTTGTCCATTCGTCTAAAATGACAAACATCTTTGAGCATTCAGATCAACCAATCGCACTGTTCTTTGAAAGGAGCACACAGGGCTCAATGGCCTCTTTCTTTGCTGTAACTTTCTGTCATTTGATTTTTCCAAACACCCCGGTAAAGATGAACTTTCTTATCTCCCATGTGATGCTTCTAATTCAAGACGCTGATCAAATTCAGCGAGTTTACTTTCATTTCTAGCACAGAATTTGGAACCGGACTTGTTGAACGGCATTTAAATGGTTTCAACGTCAGATGCAGCTCACCGAGTCCAAACAGGCACTGTTACCATCAGCCTGTTATAGACATTCTTGCAGTACATATTCTGAGCTATAAGCTGATCACAGCTCCACTTTCTGCACATTGAAAGACAGCGTGAAAATATGAACAACTTCAAATCTTAACAACGTGCGTATTTGTGATTTTCTGTGTGTGTCAATGTGGATCAGTTTCCCATTTTTACCACCCAAACATGATCTATTTTAGTTCCCTGGCTTCATATCAGCAAAAAAAAAACAGTTTTAAAAGATGGAAGAGGACATTTCTCCCTTTCCTTTGAGTGGTGACTGTTCGGCAACTAAATGTCCGGATGCTATAAACTGGATGATGATTGAAATTTTCACATGATCTTATTAAGTAGCTGAGAATGCTCGAGGGGCCGAATGGCCAATTCCTGATCATAATTTTTTATATTCTAATTCAGTGTCAATGTTGGTGAAGACAATGTTTGTGTCTAATCTGAATGTGGTAGTGAGGCCGAGCGGGATCAGCCGCTGGTTCAGGTTTTGATCTCTCTGGTGATTTGGGCTTTACTCCCACCGCTGCCAAACTTTCTGGTGCTTTGTTATTTGAGGCGCTTTCCAAAGATTCTCCGTGCGGTGAAGGAGCAGCTGAGTTGTGCAGTGTTGTATTTCAGTTGGAAGAATGAGGAGAGACAGTGTAAATCCCAGGGTGACTGGGAAATGTTGGGGCAATGGCACGGACTGGAAGACCTTCTTTCACTGGAACTCCCTGTATTCATTCTATTATTTTAAGCAAACAACATGCAGGCTTTACCCAGTTGTCCTGGCTGAGTGGTTCAGACGTTTTTCCACGTGGTTCGAATCCTGCCAACTCCCTTCTTCTCATTCTTGATTGACATAAACTGTCTGCAGAATAAATTATCCGTCAAATGAAAACGAAAACGACCCGAACACCCCTGTGTTTCTTGCTTCTGTTCATCTGCAAACATTCACTACATTTGAAGCCTGAAGTGGAATAATAATTGGCCAAGTTGGTGACATCTTTGTTTTCTGGGTGTTTGTCTCTCCTTTGGCCTCTGGCACTCTCGGTGTATGTGCCTGTGTGTGTTTATCTGTGTGTGTCAATGTGGTTCATCTCTCCGAGGGGATGGACACATAATCACCATCACAAACTTGACTCACATTAATTGTGCAGCTTCATATTAAAATGTCAAAGAGAAAAATATCAGAATGAACGATGCAAGTTGAGTTTGCAATGTTTGGAAGGAGGTGCAGCTAAGAAGTGGAAGATGTGAATGATAATATTGATGATTGAGAGGAATGCATTGCAACCTTGAGCCTTTTGTCAGTCGATTATCTCCCACACTTTGAAATTCAGAACAAGCTGAGGCTCCAGGGAGGAAGGAACATTGATCTCCCTGAATTTTTTCATAGGGAATAATGACTATGCATTCCCTAGCTTACCCGGTAAAGCGTGAGACCTTTAATTTCAGCGTCGTGAGTTCGAGCCCCACGCTGGGCGCTGCTGTTTTCTTTAAAGCTTTGATGGGTGATCCCCAACTCCCCATCCCTCCAGCAGTGTCACCGCTCAAACTGAGTCTCTCTCCGTCCCGCTTTGTTAATATCACAGCCGCTGGCTTCTGAGTGAAAACAGCCTCGGCTTCACTGGAAGTTGGAGAGCTTCGTGCTTCGGACTTAATACTTTCACCGCCGCAGCCCAGGTTCAACTCCTGATGAGGAGCTAACTTTTTCCTTACCGCTGTGTGAACTGTCACAATGCACAGGAATTCCTCGTGTAAACTGTTAAAGCGAACCTGAAACTTAATATATGGAAGTGTGAAGTGATTCATGTTGGTCGGAAGAATGAAGAGAGGCAACATCACATAAAGTGTACAATTCTCAAGGGGCTTCTGTGTTACAGAGCGAGTGGTTAGGATCTGGAATACACGGCCTGAGAATGTGAAGGAGACAGATTCAATCGCGGATTTCAAAAGAGAATTTGACAGAAAATGCAGGTCTCCGGGGAAAAGATGGGGGTCCATAACATTCTAAAATGAAGTTGCACGAATAATGTGAATGAAGTTTGTGATGGTAAAAAAGTGTTCATCCCCTCAGGGAACTGAGCCACATTGACACACACAGAGAAACACACAGACACATACACCGAGCGTGAAAGAGGCCTCAGGATCCACAAACACCCAGAAAGTTCGGATGTCGCCAGCTTGTCCAATTATTGTTCCATTTCAGACTGCAGATTTGGTGAATGCTTGCAGATGAACGGAAATTAAGAAACGCGGAACAGAAGCAGGAGAAAAACACGGGAGTGTTTGGAAAGTTTTTATTCCATTTCACCAACAATTAATTTAATTCTGGAATAACCTAAAGTAAGGAGCAGCAGACAGCGAGGATTCAAACCTACACGGGGAGAGACCAATAGATTTCAAATCTTTTGTCTTAACCACTCATCCGCAATTACAAACCTCACATCAATTTTTATCTTGTTCATATGAAATCACAGAAAGGTTATAACAGTGAAAGAGGGAATTCGGCCCCACATATCCCTAGTCACCCTGCAATTCATACTGCGTCTCCTTGTTCTTCCTGCCAAGATGAAGATCTTAATACATCGACGGCCGTGAGCCGATGCTCAGGTGAAGCGACTGAAAGAATAAATCAACTGAAAATGGGAATCGACCCCACGAAGAGAACAGAGACCAACCAAAACACCTTAACCCAGCCGGCCACGCTGCCACTATCAAAGGTAAACTAACCATTGCCTTGGGTGGTAACGGCTCCAAAATAGAACATAACAAATAGAAGCAGGAATTGACCATTTGCCTCTCCAGCGCCTCATAGTGTCAGATAATCAGAGCTAAGGCTACACACAGATGGAGGCCATTCAGCCCGGGTCGTAGGAACAAAAGACTCAGTGGAAGGAGAAGGCCATTCAGCCCTTTGACCCTGCTTCACCATTCATTAAGGTCACGGCAAATCTGGTTGTGGTCTCAACTCCGCCTTCCTGCCTGCCCCCCATAACCTTTGACACCCTTGTCTATCAAAAATCTGTCTAATTCTGTCTTGCGTAAATTCAATGACCAAACCTCTGATGAAAATAATTCCACAGGCGAATGACCCTCTGAGAGGAAAAAAAATCTCCTTAACTCCATCTGAAAAGGGAGATCTCTTTCTCTTCTGGAAACTAACTCACCTGGTCCCACTCCCCCCGCGTGTGTCCCTGGAGACCTGCATTTTCTGTCCAATTCTCTTCTGAAATCCGCGACTGAATCTGCCTCCCCCACATACTCAGGTGGTGCATTCCACATCCTAACCACTCGCTGTGTAACAGAGAAACCCCTTTACAATTACCGGCTTTGGGACAATCAGAATACTCAGCAACAGACAAAACACCGAAAGGCTCGAAGGGAGACAGCACCGGTTGTAGGAGAGCTGGATCCCGGTGACCTGGATGTGTCTGCAGTGGCTGGGATCAGACTGTTTCCATGTGTCCACAATGAATGTCCCACCCTTTATTTGGGAAGAGTAAAACTGAGAGAGAATAATTGTCATTGCAGTTCAGCAATCTGAAGCTTTCTCTCGCTGAGCCATTGGTTTAGGATATCTTACACAGTGCAAGTGCGTTTATTACGTCTCTGTGGCGCAATTGGTCAGCGCGTTCGGCTGTTAACTGGAAGGCTGGTGGTTCGAGTCCACCCAGGGACGAAGCTGGCAATTTTTTTCGCCCCATCATTACTCATTAACGCTCTGGTTTGTTTTGGGGCCCTGAAACGACAAGAAAATCCATCCCACACCCCACGTTGAAAACTCGGCTCTCACCCACTGAATTCCCACACCAAGCTCTGTTCATGGATATTCATTTCAGATCTAACAAAGAATATGAACGATCGTGAACCCCCATCTAAATCAATACAGATCTATGAGGCTATTGGATTGAAACAAACCCGTCAATTAATCGCCTCTTCCTCAGCTCCACCGTGAGTGAGACAGGAAAAGGTAACAATATTCCAGTCCCGCACTCTCCAATCACCCGCTTCCAGCGGAAACATCTTCTTATTTTGCTGAATGTTATCTTCAGAAATGGTGAAGAGCGAATCTAATGTGGATGCAAGATCCTGCATTCAGTTCACATTCAACATCAAACAGGAATGGGAGCGATACAACTTTTCCACACAGTTGGGTGATAATGTTTTCCCCGAGCATCGAATGGAGTAACTTACACATGCGAAATGAGTGGGGTAACCACAACGCTACAGGAACATTTCCCTGCCTGGATCCCAATGGAGCTGTCTGGAATGTTAAACGGTGACGTCATGCAGCAGCACTTTGGGTCTTTGTTTTGAAGAAATGGAATTCGGCTGTTCTCATTAGGAATGCTGGAGACAGACTGATCAACAATGTCATCATCAAATGGCACAGCGCAGTAAGAGGACCTTCCACCCATTCTATTTATAACCAGCCTTTTACAAAGATCTTGCCAATTAGTCCCAGTTTCCTTCTCCCTTTCCATGAATCAGAAATTTCTCCCTTTCAACCATTTCCAAATTCCCTTTTGAAGAAGGAGTTTCTGCAGAATCCATGCAGTTTGCCTTAATGAACATTTCCCTTACCCAATGAAATGAAGAGTTGGACTATGGTTCCTTCTGAAGTTTTTGATATAAACATTAGTTATTTGTGCAATTAATTTCATATTTAATTTACAAAAGACGTTTATTCTGATCGGACATGTCTTCAGAATTTTCTCAGTCATGATGACCATGAAACTATCACTGATTGCTGTACAAACCCATTCACCAGTCCTTTAGGGAATTCAATCGGTCGTTCTTACCTGGTCTGACCCGCCTGTGACTCCAGACCAACAGTGATGTGGTTGATTCTTAACTGCCCTCCGAAATGGTTTAACAAGTTACACAGCTCAAGGACAATTCTGGATGGGCAACAAATGCTGGCCAGTGATGCACATGAAAGAATGAAGATCCATGATGAGGAGCGATGAAAAGTGATTTTCTACCATCTCTCCCATTCCCTTGTGTTCAATCACAGTATCAGTTGCGCCTGCCTTTAGGGTAATGCTAGTCTTTGGATCACACTAGTAGTCATCTTTCAGTCAATAGGTAACTGTGAATTTGCATTTGTAAGCTCATTAATTCCTGTTGTTGACTAAAGAAACTGGTATTTTTTTTGTGCCTAGTCACTTTCATCCCTCCTGAATTTGAGAATGCTTTTTGAAGTTGGCGAAGGGCAAATTTAATGTGGTGGCAAGGAACTATATTCAGTTAATATTCAGCAACAAATATGAATTATGGAACTTTCCCTCACACTTAGATGTGTAAATCTCGATAGTGTTTCTACCCATTTCCAGACAGGGGACT
Organism: Cetorhinus maximus; assembly: GCF_964194155.1. Lineage (NCBI taxonomy): Eukaryota > Metazoa > Chordata > Chondrichthyes > Lamniformes > Cetorhinidae > Cetorhinus > Cetorhinus maximus. The sequence goes on from NW_027596464.1 coordinate 121,338, forward strand.
TTTTGCATGTACTTGATAACCACTACACTACAGAAACAATGGACAGAACCACAGAGAGTGACTTAGTATATCAAACCCTGCAGTCTTACTGCACTTCCAAACCCTGGTTTGTGGAAGTCCAGTTCAGCTAAAAAACAGCCATGCGGCAGAGAAATTGATCTGAAATTAGAATCATAAAATGCCAGAGCACATCAGCAGGTCATTCAACACTTCACACATGTGCGAACTATCTCACTGTAATTCGTCTCATTTATTGTCTCTTTCTCATAACGGTGCCTTTTGGAGAAAATCATTCAAAGCCTGGAGAAGTGCCAATGACACATGGCTGTGAGATAATGTATTCAGTTATTGTTTAGCAACAAATGGGAATTGTGCAACTTCTCACAATTAGATGATTCAGTTTTGATTATGTCTCTGCCAGCTTATGAACCAGTGACCTTGCGCATGTGAAGCAAATGTGATAACCACTATTTGTATTTTTATTCATTTATGGGACGTGGGCATCGCTGAAACAATTTGTGAGAAAATGCCAAAGGGACTTGTATAGAATTTCAAACTGTGTAGACCTGCTGCACTGCAAGATCCTGTTCTTCAGGAATAAGATTGGGGCGGGGCATTTTGGAATGCTGCAGAGAAATTGATCTAATTGTAAACTGACACCGCTCATTCGGAGGCTATTCGACCCATCGGGTTTGTGCTTTCTTCAAAGAGCTAACCACTTAGCTCCAATATCATTCTCTTCCTTCATAACCCTGCAGATTGTTTTTCCATTTCAAATAATTATGAATTCCTTTTTGAAAACTCTGAGTTAAGAAAAACAATATTGAAAGAGGTGCAGGAGCTTCTGCAGTGTCCATGCTCAGTGTGTAAAAATTAACAAAGTTTCCCTGACCCAATGACACTGAGAGTTGAACTGGGGATTCGTATGTTGTCTTCGAAATGAAGAGGAATATTTATTTATGCAATTGATTTCCTATTGAATATTTAAATGAAGTTTATTCTCACCAAGCATCTCAGTCGATATAAACAATGTAATTCCCCTTATTGTACAGCCTGTTACAGAGGCTGTTATAGAAATAGGGAAAGGTTTGCTACAGCTAAACAAAGCCCTGGTTAGATCACACCTGGAGGACTGTGTATAGTTCTGGGAACGGCAGCTTATAAAGGATCAATATTGGTCTTGGAAACAGGGCAGTGCTGATTCAGCAGAATGTCAGTTCTGGAATGTAAGTGGACATTCTCCCCTCCGCAAACTGAGGTCATCCAAAACTGCTGTCCATGTCTTTACTCACAGCAAGTCCCATTCCCCTATCACCCTCTATTCGCTGACCTACATTGGCTCCCGGTCAAAGAATGCATTTACTTCAAACTTTCTTATCCTTGTGTTAAAATCTCCCATTGTTCTCGCCCCTCCCAATCTCTGAGATCTCCTCGAACCCCACACGTCTCTGCGATATCTGTGCCCCTCTAATCCTGGCCTCTTGTACGTTCCCAATCATAATCGCTCCACCATTGGTGACCGAGGTTTCAGTTACCGAGGCCCCAAGCTCTGGAATTCCCTCCCTCCACCTCGACCTCTCTTTCCTCCTTTAAGACTCTCCATAAAACCTATCTCTTTGAACAAGCTTTTGTTCACCTGGCCCCACGTCTTCATATGTGTGTCAGTGTCAGACTCTGTTATATAATGATCCTGTCAACAATCTTTGGAGGTTTCATTACGTTAAAAGCGCTATCTAAACGTAAGCTGTTGTTGTAATGGGGCATATAGAGAAGGAGGCAAGTTCCTCTTCCAACTTTCACCCTGATATGTTTTGATCTGAAGTTGCACAACTAATGTGAATAAAGTTTGTTCTGTTAAAAATGTGTCCATTCCCTTGGGGAACTGAACCACATTGACACACACAGACCAACGGAAAGAAGAAACCACGGGAGTGTTTGATTGGTTTTGATTCCGTTTATCCAACAATTAATTCCATGGGCACTATTAAAATCAGTAATGATGAGAACTGAAGCCGGTAGGATCTGTGCCTCTGTGAGGAGACCCCACAGGATTCCAACTCCATCCCCTTATTCACTCCGCTGTGAACACAGGACCTGCACTGATGTCACTGCTGTTTGTATAAAATCACAGACGGCTCCATCAGACGGTCATTCAGCATGTCGTCTCTTGGAAGAGCAACTCAACTACTGTAATTCCACACCCCACCTTTTCCCCACAGCAACTCTCCTCGTTTTTCCTGTCAAAATTCAACACCATGCATTCAATATGAGGTGGCATCTGCTTGTCCTAATGGGGCTGCTAAATGTTAAGCAGCGGTGGGATGCAAACTCACGACTCCATAAATACCTCAAGCTAGTGCCTTAGCCATCCCAGCCATGCTGGGCGAAATTTATGAATCATTTCCTTCACAAGTTTTGGCACTGAAATAGAACAAAAGCAATAGAGTAGGAATAGGCAAAATACTGTGGATGCTGGAAATCTTAAACAAAAGCAAAAAATGCTGGAAAATTCAGCAGGTCTGACAGCATCTGTGGAGAGAAAGGCAGAATTAACGTTTCGACTCCGTATGACTCTTCTTCAGAGCTAAAGGGATGTAGAAATATGAAGTCCTACTTCTCTTTAGTTCTGAAGAAGAGTCATACAGACTCGAAACGTTAACTCTGTCTTTCTCTCCACAGATGCTGTCAGACCTGCTGAGTTTTTCCAGCATGTTTTGTTTTTGTTTCAGAGCAGGAATAGATTATTCGGAACCTCAAACCTGCTCCGTCAGTTAATCAGATCATCCTGCACTTCGTAACAAACAGAAATTATCTCCACTCAAAAACACAGTGAGCTGCAGTGAAGGGTTGGCACCATTTAAACTCTCATTGAACTGGTCTGGCTCCAAATCTCCTGCTGGAAATGACAAGAAAACTTATCACTGAATTCTCTCCCGGTCTTGACTTCAGAAGGACAGGACACAAGGTAACAAAGTACATTTCGACAGAATGGGTTATAAAATGGCAGAATGACTGGGAAAGAGCATCCGTGGTGTTGGGAAACATAAAATTAAAGAAAGTTCCAACAAAGAAAGAGGCCATTTGGCCTGGTCTGCTGCTGTCAAAGAGCAGTTGTGATTGGTTGATCAGGAGTGGTCAATTACTCTTCCATTTCCAATTGCGAATTTATTGACTGTTTGCAGATGATCAGAAATAAGGAACACGGGGTATTTGGATATTTTTATTCAATTTAACGGAAAATTCATTCCACAGACCGTCAGTTAAAATCAGGAATGATAAGAAGCATAAACGACCGGGGTCAAACCTGCGTGAGAAAACTCCAGCCGATTTCCAGCCCATCGGTTTAACCAATTCGCCACATTACCTAGTGAAAGTTCGCTATTGTTTGTATAAAATAATAGAATGGAGACAGGGAGTAACAGTGAAATAAGATTTTCAGTCCGTGCCATTGCCCCAACCAACTCTCCCCATTCTCCCAACCAAAATGCAACACGGCACAGATCAGCCGCCCCCTGGCCGCACAGAGGATTTTTTGGAAGCGTCTCAAACAACAAAGTTTAGCAGCCGCGGGACTGGAACCCAAAGCAGGGAAGCCTCGGCCAGCATCTTAGCCCACTCGGTGACTCAGTACCACATTTAGAGCAGAAACAACCATTGCCTTGACCGGCATCGGCTCTGAATTAGAGTGTGGGAAAAATATGATCAGGAATAGGCCATTCGGCCCCTCGAGCATTCTCAGCTACTTCATAAGATCATGTGAAAACTTCAATCATCATCCGCTTTGTAACATCCGGGCATTTAGCAGCTGAACAGTCTCCACCCAAAAAGAAACAGAAATAAATGTCCTCTTGCATCTTTTAAAACAGCGCTTTTGTTTTCTCTGGACCATCTTAATCTGAAGCCACAAAACTATCGTAAACAATGTTTGGATGGTAAAAATGAGGAACTGAACCACATTGACACACACAGAGGAACACACACAGACATCGACACCGAGAGTGACAGAGGACAAGAGATTGTTTCTAAGGAGGGACAAACACCCAGAAAGCAAGCCTGACACCAACCTCGCTCCGTTTTTGTTCCATTTCTGACTGGAAATTTCGTGAATATTTTTCGTGAATGAACAGAAATAGGAAAACGCCCGAGTGTTTGGATGGACTTGATTCAATGTAGCCGATAATTAACTCTGTAAACACAGAGTTAAAACCAAGAATAATGAGAAGCGGGAAACCCCAATGGATTTGGACTCCATCACCTTCACCATTCAGTCACCACGACTGACTCAATGCACAGGGTGATGTTGTTAGTATAAAATCATGGGTGGCTACAGCAGAGAAGGAGAACATTCTTGTCCGTGCCGGCTCTCTGGAAGAGCAATTTAACTCATTCCATAACCCTCGTCTTTTTCCTCGCAGCAATTTATTTTGAATCTGTCTCTCCTCGTCCTTCCTGTTAAAATGAAACACCGCACACAAACCGTACAATTCGATTTGAGCTGGCATTTGTTCGACTCGCTGTTCAAGCTGCTCATGTAGAACTTTCAATTTGCAAAACCCACTAACCTCATCACTGCGGCTCTTGTGAAACTGACAAGGGAACACCCGGCAGAAATTCATCACTGAAAGTAACTGACACACATCAAATTCTAAACACGTTTACCTTGGTAGGAGGCTGTGGCACAGTGGTACTTTCACTGGTTTGGGATTCCGGGGATCAAATCTCACCATGGCAAATGGTGAAATTTGTTTTCAATAAAAAATCTTGTGATCATCACTAATGGTAGTAGGGACGAAAATCTGCTGTCCCAGCAATAACTCTTATATACTCTCTGGAAGAGGGCTGACCTAGCCAGGGACTATCCACCCATCCAGTTTATGAACTCAATCTTTCCCTGGAAAGCAGGGAATGGGAATGTAAGACACGAGAAGGGTTCACAGGACCTGATTGTCCCAGACACTGATTATAGGAATATGCACAGTATCAATTATCCACATTCTTGTGTATGTTGTTAAACTTTGAAATTATTTTGAACTGATTTTCAATGTGAAGAGTCGGAATGAGCTTATTTTGTTCAGTAGATATACAAGAAGGTATATGCTCATGTGCAGGCACTGTGTGTTTGAAACTCAAGTGAATGGTTCAGATCATTTCTGCAGTTGTACTAGTCTGGTTTCAAATTCAGTTCCTAATCTGTTTAGTGTCTGGAATTCAAAGTGTTGGATAAAAGGACAAGATGTACATCTCGCTAGATTGAGTTATGAAATGCCATAATAACTTAGAGAGATGCAACCGGGGTGTTAGGAAACACAAAATGACAGAAAGTTACAGCAAATAAAGAGGCCATTCGGCCCTGTGTGCTGCTTTCAAAGAGCAGTGTGATTGATGTGAATATTCGAGGGTGTTCGTAATTTAGGAAGGATGGGCAAAAAGAGAAAGGAGGCGGAGTCGCACAGTTAATAACGACAAGTTCGGAACATTCAAGAGAGAGGGTCATAGGTTGAAGGATCAAGATGTAGAATCAATTTTGGTGGAGCTAAGAAACAGCAAGAGGCAGCAAACATTGGTGCGAGTTGTTTATTGGTCACCAAACTGCAGTGGTAATGTTGGGCACTGTAATAAATCAGGAAATTAGATCTGCAAGTAACATGGGTAACACAGGAATAATATTCGGCTGTGCACCACCAGCTCTATAGTCAGTGCTTTGTAACCCATCACAGCCCTTCTCTTTCATTTTCACGCCCTCTGCATCTGTTCTTGACTTGTTGCACGTGTGACTTTTCCAGCTCTGACGTGAAACTTTAACTCTCACTCCCCTAACTCTGACAGAGATGTTCTGTGTTGCTTTCAGCCAGGAAGACAATAACATTGGTTTTAACAGTTCGCCCAAGGGCAGTAAATCTCAATTTCCTGACAGGGAATCAAACCTGAGGTGCAGCAGTGAAAGTGCTGAACCCTAACCAGTCGGCCATCAGGGAAGATGCTAACAGGGCTGGAAATTTGGCTCATGAAGGCTGATTTTGGCATTTTTTCATTCCCGATTCCTTTCACCAGAGATAAATTTCTCTGACCAAATGGTCTGTTCAGGTTGAACACTATGAGCCAACGAGAAGAACCATTGCTGTTATCTGGAACATGAAATCGATAGCTTCCTCCTTTAATACAGTTCTTCGCCTTTGACAGAGCTGTTAGTCATCTGACCGAATATGTGACTCGGTATCACACTTTGTTATATAATGATCCTGGGGAACACCTTGTGGCGTTTCATTAGGTTAAAGGCGCTTTATAAATATAAATTGTTGTTGCAGTTTAACAGACAGAGAAATAGACAAACTCCTCTTGCACCTTTTACCCTGAGAGTTTTTCCTTGTAACATTTTAAAATGAAGTTGCACAACTAAATTAAATAAAGTTTGTGCTGGTAAAATGTGTTCAACCCCTTGGGGAACTGAAGCACATTGGCACATACAGAGGAACACACACAGACGGATACACCGAGTGTGACAGAGGCCTAAGGAGAAACAAACGCCCAGAAAACAAGATGTCACCAACTTGGCTCAGTTTTTGTTTCATATCCGACTGGAGACTTGCAGAAGACTGACACAGAAATGGATTTGTTTGGATGTTTTTTCTTCTATTTGAATTAGAATTAATTCTACAGACAAGCAGAAATAACGAGAAGAACAGTGAGCAAGATTCAAACCTACATCGGGAGGCCCCAATGGATTTTAAGCCCATTCACCTTAAACACTGGGCCTCAACTACAGAACTTGCTAACATGCTAATATTATTTGTTTAAAATCATAGAATGGTTACAGCAGGGAAAGTGGGCCTTCTGCCCATCCTATCATTGCCATTACCTGACCTTTTCTCTAGAACCCTGGAATTTACAGTCTCTCGTCGTTCTTCCTACAAAATAATAGCATGTTTAGTGAAAACACAGAAGTCTCGTTCAGCCAATAACAGCATCGAGTGTGTTAGACATGAACATGAAGTGAACAGTGAGGTGAAATACTGCCACAAGCTGCGGATGTACAACTTCCAATTTCCAAAACCCACCAACCTCATCAATGCGGCTCCTCTGGAACTTTCAAGGGAAATATTGATCCTTAAAAGGGGCCGCTCCCAGAACTATACACAGTCCTCCAGGTGTGATCTAACCAGGGCTTTGTATAGCTGTAGCAAACCTTTCCCTCTTTTCTATAACAATCTCTGTAACAGGTTGTACAGCAAAAGATATTAGATTGTATATTTCGACTGAGAAAAACGAGGAGGTGCTTGATCTCACAGCCATGTGTCCTGGTCAATGTTCACGAATATTAATCCGCAATATAATGAAAAAAACATTTAGGCCGGCATCGAGCCCATTCGAAATCTATAGAATTATTGGATTCAAACAAACCCATCAATTATTCTCTCTTCCTCAGCTCCACAGTGAGTGAGACAGGGAAAAGCAGAAAAGCAGCAATATTCCGGCCCCGCACTCTCCAATCACCCGCTGCCAGCAGAAAGCAGCGACTGCAGCTTGAATGAGCGGGTTACTGCCCATCCCTGGAACACAAGATACTCCAACCCGGGCCAAACTTCCCAATTCACCGAACACAGGCTCAAGGAAACGCAGGTAGATTATATCCCGGTCCCTAACCTCCGAGCAGCATTTACTGAATACCCGAGGGAACGAGTCACAAACAAAAGTAACACCAACTTTCTAAATCTTTTTATTGGATGTGTTCATTTCATTTTAAGTTCTGTAGATGGGAAAATGGCCGAAATAGAGGTTGGTGAATAACAGCTTGGAACCATGTTCCTCTCGCCCACTGCAATGCTGATCCTTCCAATTTACAGGTATTTGGGGGCAATTATCAGTTTGATACTCAGATTAGCTCCGTCTCCATATTATAAGATGAATCTAGCACTGGAGAAGGTAGAACCATAGAACCATAGAACACTACAGCACAGAAAACAGGCCATTCGGCCCTTCTAGTCTGTGCAGAAATATTATTCCACTAGTCCCATTGACCTGCACCTAGTCCATAGCCCTCCAGACCTATCCCATCTATGTATCTATCTAATTTATTCTTAAAACTTAAGAGTGAGCCCGCATTTACCAGGTCAGATGGTAGCTCGTTCCACACTCTAACCACTCTCTGAGTGAAGAAGTTCCCCCTAATGTTCCCCCTAAACCTTTCCCCTTTCAACCTAAAGCCATGTCCTCTCGTGTTTATTTCTCCTAATCTAAGTGGAAAGAGCCTACTCGCATCTACTCTGCCTTTTCCCCTCACAATTTTGTTAACTTCTATCAAATCTCCCCTCATTCTTCTACGCTCCAAGGAATAAAGTCCTAATCTGTTTAATCTTTCCCTGTAACTCAACTCCTTAAGACCCGGCAACAATAAAGATTTACTGGATTGATGTTAGAACTGAAAAGTTTTAACATTCAACAAAGATTGAATTGATTAAACAGGTTTTATCTAGAAAACAGGGTGAGGCATGACCTGATCGAAGCCTTTAATATTCCGAAAGGGTTTGGAAGATGCTTCCACTTACGGATAGACAAGAATAAATAAAAGTTGGTCACCAGGAAATCCAATGTCCAATTCAGAAGCAACGTCTTTAATCAAATATAAAAGCAGAAAATGATGGAAATACTCAGAAAATATGGGAATTAAACTATGTCTCTCCTCAGACGCTACCAGACCTGTTTAGAATTCGAAGTTCTGTTTTTATTTCAGATTTACAGCATCGCCTTTCATTTTTTTCTTCAGAAGAGAATGTAGAGCCCATTGCCAGAGGATTAGAAATCCAAGTCTGTGCTGGACACGCCTAGGTAAAGTCACACTGTGAAAACATCATTCAGCAGCTAATTATGGAAAAAGGTTTACTCGATCATCTGATTAGTTGACACAGCAACAGTCACATCTGATGGAGAAAATTTAGAGATTTCTTGCGTGTGAAGGCATTTACTCAGTTTGGCCACCAGTGAACAATCCAGCTATAAAAGTTCAAAGGATTTGCTCCGCAATAGGCGCATTCTTACTGACAAGACGGAGTTTAAATGTTTGGTGTATGGAAGGAGAAATCACTTCTTCACCTCAAATGCGAAGAATCCAGTGAATTCACATCTAACTGTAGGGGTTTGTTTTGTTGTTAATTACACCCAGGACAGAAGCATGGTAGAGGCCGATACAATTTATCGTATCAATTGATTGTATAATTTAAACCTTGACCATAAAGCTGCAATTACCATCGGATCATAAAAATTTATTGGATATGCAATTACGTCCTCCCACCCAGCATTCAATGCGGGACAGAATGTGCCCTATCCAGAGCGCCAGGGTCGTACGCATGCGCATGGCGGTGTCTGATTCGCACCTGCGCATTGCGGGCTCTTGGCTGAGCATGCGCAGTGCTGTCCTGTGACTCGAGTGGTATAGTGGGTGAGAAAATGGCGACTGGAGCAAAATAACAGAGTTAGTGGGTGTGCGGGAGGAATGGAACCAGCGGAGTGGGCAGGGAGGTTTTATAAACACTTGGTGCAGCCCGCAGAGCCTTAATCAGAAACTACAGGCCCCGCGTTTGCAGCGAACAGACCGGATATGGCTGGGTCTCCCTCTGCTCGGCCTGGGGACGCGGCTGTGCAGCAGAGCGCATGCGCGGTCATTCTGGTCCAGGTAGCAGGAGGACAGAATGTTGTGAATATCCTGGACTGACAGGGATGGATTTTGGAAACTCCTTTTCCAGGGGGTTAGAAGGGGAGGATTTACACACAACAAACTCAAACCAAGAGAAATATTTCTCAATTTCTGTCCTGGACTGACGGTGATTGATTGTTTTGTAATCTTTTCATAGGATATCACATGGGAAGGATTTGCAGACGGGAAACTCAAACCAAACATCAGATCAAGATCTGACAGACTCACTCGATTCATCAACCTTTGAGAGTAAGTAATGAGTTTCAGGTCATTATCACTCATTGTGTAAAATTTTTGCTCACACCCCTCCTGTAAATCTTGCTTCTTAACTTAAATCTGTGTCCCATAACCCTTTTATGATCAGATAATGTGAACAGCTTTTCTTTAACTACCTCATGTAAACCAATCATTAACTTGTATACCTCTATCAAATTTCCCCTCAATCTACTTTGCTCCAAGGAAAACAACACCAGTTTTTCCAAACTAATCTAAAATCCTTCACCCGTTGAACCACTCTGGTAAGTCTCCTCTGCACCCTCTTAAGGACCCTCTCATCCTTCATAATGTGTTGTGATCAGTGGTTTACACAAACCCAGATGTTCTGTGTCCATGTCTGTGATGTCATCACACATCGACAATTACACTGTGACATCAGCACACATCGATAATTACACTGTGACATCAGCACACGCCGACAATTGCGCGGTGACATCACCCCGCTCCCAGGGTATTTCCTCAACTGGGAGATTTTTCTCTGACTTCAGTGCTTCTGATATCTTTCCAGCTACATTCTCCGGCAGGAGTTTCCAAAGCTGAAAAGAGTTAAATTGTTTCACAGGTGAGTAGTTTTGACAATTCATCTACAATTTGGAGCTTTTAGTCCTCTGTTATCCGTGTGAGGTCCGACAGCTCTGCGGCTGGTGTGACTCCTTTACTGTGGATCTGATTCTGTGTCTATCCATTGCTCTGTTTCACCTCTGCCCTCCCTGATCGCCTCTCTGCTGTTGTCTAACTTTCTCTGTCTCTAATAGTGGGTGTATTTTAGCTCTGTTTAGGATTTTACGGTTACTTCTGCCAACTGCTGCCCTGACCATGTGCTGCTGGCTTACCAGCTATAGCTTCCCACCATGTCTTTCATAGTCAGGAGTTGTTTTTCCTGCGATATAGTCCATCTCGCTTCTACCCCTGAGCTTATATTGATCATCAGCTTCTGTATCATTTTTGTTCCCTGTAGTTCATTCTGCACCCCTGAAATGTTAACTCTGTTTCTCTCTCCACAGATACTGCCTGACCTGCTGTGTATTTCCAGCATTTTCTCTTTTTATTTCAGATTTCCAGCAGCTGCAGTATTTTGCTATTATTTTATTGGCAGGCAAAGTTACTGAGGTGGAAATAGATGGTCTTAGTGATATGTAGTCAGAAGCTCAGCTTAGGGTGAAATATGACACTAAGGTTGTGAACAGTTTGGCTCAGCCTCAGAGTTGTCAGAGAGATGGATGGCATTGATGGTTAGGGAGTGGAGTTTGTAGCAGGGACTGAAGACAATGGCTTCAATCTTCCCAATATTTAAATGGTGGAAATTTCTGTTCATCCAACACTGGATGTTAAACAAGTCAGGATGGTGTGTGACTTGGAGGGGAACTTGGAGGTGATGGTGTTCACATACATCTACCCTGGTCTTTCTAGGAGATGGAGGGTGAGGGTTTGGGAGATGTTGGTAGAATTGCAGGTGCATAAAATCCCTTTCCTTCACCCCCTGCCTCTCCCATCTCCCTCTCTATTTCCCCCAGTAGATGCTGGTGTTTTGTATAGTCCCTGACCAGTTGGCAGGTTCCCTTCCCTGAAGGACATTAGTGAACCAGTTGGGTTTTTATAACAATCCAGCAGTTTTCATGGTCACTTTTTCCTGGTACCAGCCCCACAAATTCCCAGATTCATTCACCTCAATTTCACAACCTGTTTTTGTGATATTGTGGTTTCTCTCTCATTCACTTTTGTCTATTTAAACTATTTCCCCAGGATTTTCAATTGGGAAACCCAATGTTTCACCAGAATCTAACGGTGTCGCACAATTAGTCGTAACGTGAATTTCATCGGATTTTGAACATGGAAGGAAAAAGCACCGTTCACCGTAGGGAGAAATCGTACACGTGTTCTGTGTGTGGACGAGGCTTCAGCCGATCATCTGGCCTGTCAAAACATAAATGCAGTTACAGTGGGGAGAAACCATGGAAATGTGGAGACTGTGGGAAAGAATTCAATTATCCATCCAGGCTGGATACTCACCAGCGCACACACACTGGGGAGAGGCCTTTCACTTGTTCTGTATGTGAGAAGGGATTTGTTAATTCATCCACCCTCCTGAGACACCAGCTCATTCACACTGAAGAGAGGCCGTTCACCTGCTCCGAGTGTGGAAAGGGATTCACTCGGGCATCCAACCTGCTGAGGCACCAGCGAATTCACTCTGGGGGGATGCCATTTACCTGCTCCGAGTGTGGGAAGGGTTTCATTCAGTTATCCTACCTGCTGAAACACCAGGGAGTTCACTATGGGGAGAGACCGTTCACCTGCTCCGAGTGTGGGAAGAGATTCACTCGGTCATCAAACCTGCTGATACACTAGAGAGTTCACTCTGGAGAGAGGCCGTTCACCTGCTCCGAGTGCGGGAAGCGATTCACTCAGTTATCCAACCTGCTGACACACCAGCGAGTTCACACTGGGGAGAGACCATTTATCTGCTCCGAGTGTGAGAAGGGATTCGTTCATTTATCCGATCTGTTGAGACACCAGCGAATTCACACTGGGGAGAGACAGTTCACCTGCTCCCACTGTGGGAAGAGCTTCACACTGTCATCCCACTTGCTGAGACATCAGCGAATTCATACTGGAGAGAGGCCGTTCATCTGTCCTGTATGTGGGAAGGGATTCACTGTGTCCTCTGACCTCCTGAAGCACCAGCGAATTCACATTGAGTAGAGGCCGTTCAGCTGCTCCGAGTGTGGGAAGGGATTCACCTGGTCATCCCAACTGATGAGACACCAGCGAGTTCACAAATAACAAACAGGATGTTGCTGTTAATCACACCCAGGACTGAACCTTGTTCACTGGAGTCTGTTTCTGCTGATGTTAATAAACTCTAGCCCAGTTATTGGGGCTAATATTCTGGATAAGAACAAATAAAATATATTTGTGTTAAATATAGCATAATGAGTCTTGTTAATATCCCTAATACAAGTTAGTTTCTCTGGAAGGGCACTCCCTCTCCCCTCTCTCCTCCATCCTCACCTCTAACAACAAGTGTAAGGAGCTCATGGAGCTTCTTTGTCACTAATATTGAGACAATCCGATCAGCTGCCTCTGCTGCTTCCCTCCCTTCCACTAGCCCACTGGGACAAACTGCCTCTATAATGTTCCACCTTGTCCAAGCCGTGAACCCACATCTTTCATTAGCTTCTCTCCCATCTCCCTTCCTGCCCTCTCAGTGGTCACCTTGTCCATGAGACACATCTCCTGCCCTATCGACCCTATTCCCGCAATGCTGCTGATTACCCAACTTCCCCATGTTCACTGATATTGTTCACAGTTCTCTCTCTTCTGTTACTCTCCTCTCTCCTTCAAATCATCATACTTTCCTCAAAAAACAATTACTTAACTCTCCTGTCCTTGCAAAGTATTGACCCGTCTTCAACCCCCAGTTCCTCTCTGAACTCCTGAAAAGCGTTCACACCTCCCAAATCCGTCTCCATCTTTCCCAGAACTCCCTGCTTGAATCCATCCAATCAGGTTTCTGTCCTGCCACTGTACTGAAACAGCTAAGATCAAAGCCACCAATGACATCCTATGTGACAGTGGCAAAGGGAAACTATCCCTTCTCGACCTGCTTTGACAAGGTTGACCACACCATTCTGCTCCAACACCTCTCCACTGTCGTCCAGCTGGGTGGGGCTGCTCTCTCCTGGTTCCATACTTCTCTATCTAATCATAGCCAGAGAATCGCTTGGAATGTCTTCCCTTCCCACTCCCACAGTTACCTCTGGTGTCCCCAGGGGATCCAGCCTTGGCCTCCATTTATTTCTCAGCAACATTCTCCCCACAACAACATCATCTGAAAACACAGTGTCAGTTATCAAGTGTACACTGACAGTGCCCAGCTCTACCTCACCACCACCTCTCTCGACTTCTCCACTTTTGTTAAATTATCAGACTGTTTGTGGATGTGCAGAAATTTTCTCCAATTAAATTTTGGGAGGATTGAAGCCATTGTTTTCATTCCTGAGCTACCAACTCCATTCTTTATCCTATTTCTATCAGGTTATCTCTCAGCCTTCTCTTTTCTAGAGAAAAGAGCTTCAGGCTGTTTAGCCTTTCCTGGCGATTATAATGTATCTGTTTCTGGAACATTTGTGAATGAACTTTTATATCCCTGGCCTTTGCGACGCCTGACAACAGTTTCGAGTCTGTCTGACCCTTCTTCAGAGGGCGTCTCTATTGGACAGAGCGGTTTCTGGGCCGCAGAGAATTGTGGGATTTTGAAAATGGGAGAAGAAAGCACCATTCACAGTGTTCTGCATGTGGATGAGGTTTCAGCCGATCATCTGGCCTGGTCAAAACATAAATGCAGTCACAACTGAAAGCAGTTGTGCAAATGTTGACACTGGGAAGGGATTCATTTACCCATTGAAATTGGAAACTCATCGGAGCGTTCGCACTGGGGACAGGCCATTGACCTGCTTAAAGTGTCAGAAGGGATTCACTCCGTTATCCCACCTGCAGACACACCAGCGAGTTCTCACTGGGGAGAGGCCATTCATCTGTGCTGTGTGGAAAGAGATTCATTAATTTATCCAACCTGATTGCACATCAAAGAGAGCTTTTAAATTTCAAGACTGTGGGAAGTCCTTTACAAGTTCTCAGGAACTGATCCGCCAGCAATGTATTCATACTGATGAGAGACCGTTCAGATGCCTTCTTTATGGGACTGGATTCAGGCAATCATCCCACCTCTCTCTACACAAGTGCTCTCACACTGGGGAGAGGCTGTATACCTGCACCGAGTGTGGGAAGATACGCATTCATTCATCCCACCTGCTGAGACACCAACGAGTTCACAGCAAATTACAGTGATTGGATTTTGCTGTTAATAATGTACAAGAATGAACAATACCCATTGCGGTCTGTTTCAGCTGATGTTAATAAACTCCAGCCCAGTTATAAGGTTAATATTCTGGATAAAGGTCAAATAAATCAACATTCTGTCAAACACAGAGGATGTTGAATTTTTAAAAACATCTCTAACACAAGTTAGTCCTTGTTTCGGACTCTCTCTCTCCTCTGTCTCCTGCATCCACACCTCCAACAAGTGTATGGAGCTCATGGAGCTTCTTTGTCACTAAGATTGAGACAATCTTGAGACAATTGAGATCAGCTGCCTCTCCTGCTTCTCTCCCTCCCACAAGTACATCCTTGACCTCGACATCCTTGCAATTCGCATCCAATCTCCGACCACTCTCCAAAATCATGCTTACCTCCCAAATCCATGCACAATGGTCCTGGAACTTAGGGGTAAATGACATTGTGAAAGGATTGTTCACCGGCTGAATTGTGACGTTCTTACTGACAAGACAGAGTTTAAATGTTCTGTGTATGGGAAGAAAAAAATAATTGTTCACACCGCCGACTGAGACTCCAGTGAGTTCACATCTAAATGTAGGTAGTTTTACTGCAGTTATTTACACCTGGGACAGTATTATGGCAGAGGACCCATGCACTTTGTTTGTCATACCAATTGACTGAATAATTTTATATATTGGTCTTGGGCTTCGTTTGTCATCGGATCACAAAACATAATTTTCGATTAAAAAAAAAACGACCTCTCCATGGCAGCCTGGTTACCCAGCCTTCAACAGGGGCCAGAAGGTGCCCTATCCTCACAACAGGACCTCCCTACACATGTGTATTGGGGTGTGTGCTTGGAGCATGCGCAGTGCGGCCCATTTCATGAGCATGCGTAGTACTGGTCTGTGACTGAAGCTGCTCAGAGCGGGTGAGAGAATGTCGAGTGGAGCAAACTAACAGAGTTAGTCTAAGGTGGGGGGTGGGGGGAGAGAGAAGTAGAGGGTGGGGTGGTTGTGGGGACAAGCAAGCAGTGATAGGAGCAGATAATCAAAAGATGTCACAGACAAAAGGATCAAAGAGGTGTTGAAGGTGCTGATATTATCTAATAAAAGTGCTAATTAAGAATGGATGGCAGGATACTCAAGGTACAGCTCTAGTGGGGGTGGGGTGGACAGACTAACAAAGTATTAGTTGTAGACTATACTTCAGTTCTGCCGAAGGGTCATGAGGACTCGAAACGTCAACTGTTTTCTTCTCCACCGATGCTGCCAGACCTGCTGAGTTTTTCCAGGTAATCCTGTTTTTGTTTTGGATTTCCAGCATCCGCAGTAGCTTTTAGCTTTTAGTTTTTAACAGAGTTAGTGGGTGTGTGAGGAGGAATGGAGCCAGCAGACTGGGCAGGGAGGCTTCATAAAGACACAGTGCAGGCCGCAGAGCCCAAATAACAAGGTACCGGTCTTGTGTTTGCAGAGAACGGGCCGAAAAATTCTGGATTTCTCCCTTCGCCAGGCCCGGGGTAACGGCCGCCATCTTTATAGAGGGCAATGTGCAGCAGGGCGCATGCGCGGTCATCCTGGTCCAGGTAGCAGGAGGAGAGAATGTTGTGAAATTCTATCCTGGAGTCACAGGGATGGATTTTGGAAACTCCTTTTACAGCAGGTTAGAAGGGGAACATTTACAGACGGTTGATATCTGACAGAGTCACTCAATTCATCAGGACCTGGATCCTCCTTTTTTAAAGCTCTGTACGAACCGTTTCCCAAACCTGCCACACTCAGTCCAGGATAGAAATTCAGGAACTGGATTCTATCGGCCTCTGAGTGTAAGCATTGAGTTCCAGGTCATGACCACTCACTGTGTAAACATTTCTTTCTCACATCCCTCCTGTACATCTTACCCAAAATCTTAAATCTGTGACCCATAATCCTTTCACGATCTGCTACTGTGAACAGCTTTTCTTTAACTACTTTATGTAAACCTTACATAATTTTGTGCACCTTTTGTTAAAACTTCCCTCAATCTACTTTGCTCCAAGGAGAACAATCCCAGTTTCTCCAACCTAACCTTGCAACTAAAATCCCTCATTCCTCGACCCATTCTGGTAAACCTCCTCTGCCCCCTCTCAAGGACCCTCCCATCCTTGATAATGTTTGGTGATCACTGGTTTGCACAGACGAGATGTTCCTTGTTCGTTTGTGTGACATCATCACACATCAACAATCACACTGTGACATCATCACACTTCGACAATTACACTGTGACATCATCACACATCAACAATTACACTGTGACATCACCCCGCTCCCCGAGTATTTCCTCAACTGGGAGATTTTTCTCTGATTCCAGTGCTTCTGATATCTTTCTAGCTACAGGCTCCGGCAGGAGATTTTAAAGTTTGAAACTGAAATTGTTTCAGAGTTGACTATTTTTGACCATTCATCTACAATTTGGAGCTTTTAGTTCTCTGCTCTGTTATCTTTTAGAGGTTCCATCGCTCTGGGGCTAGTGTGGCTCCTTTCCTGTGGATCTGAATCCATGTCCATCTTTTGCTCTGTTTCACCTCTGCCCTCCCTGATCACCTCTCTGCCATTGTTTACCTTCCTCTGTCTCTAATACTGGGTGCACTTTAGCTGTGTTTGGCATTTAACTGTTACTTCTGCTGATTTTGTCCAAATAAGGTTTCCTCCACTGTCCATCCCCAGACCATGTGCTGCAGTCTTACCACCTTTATCTTCCCACAGTATCTTTCACAGTCAGGAATTGTTTTTCCTGTGCTATAATCCATTTCTCTTCCACTTCTGAGCTCATATTGACCATCAAATTCTACGCCATTTTTATTCCCTGTAATCCATTCTGCACACCCTGAAACGTTAACTCTGTTTCTCTCTCCACAGATACTGTCTGATCTGCTGAGTATTTCCAGCATTTTCTCTTTTTATTTCAGATTTCCAGCAGCTGCAGTATTTTGCTATTATTTTATTGCAGGCATTGCTCACGGAACCGAGTCTAGAAACACAGATGGACCAATTTAGAGCCGGTTTGTATCAGGGTGGGTGTTGGTTACAGAAGTTGGTCCCTGGCCTCCAGTGTAGGTCCTTTCTCATCAAGTCATAAAATCATTGAATGATTACAATACAGACGGAGGCCATTTAGCCCATTGTGCACATGCTGGCTCTCTGCAAGAGCAAGTCAGCTAGTCCCACTCCCCTGACCTTTCACTAACAAGACCAGCAAATATGGTAAATCCCCAGTTGCCTGTGGAGAAGATGATGTTTGACATTCTTGAACCGCTGCAGTCTGTGTGGTGAAGGTGCTCCCACAATGCTGTTAGGTAAGGAGTTATAGGTTATTCACCCAGCGATAATGAAAGAATTGTGATATATGTCCAAATCAACAACAGCAATTTGTGTTTATATAGCACCTTTAACGTAATAAAACTTTCCAAGGCATTTCAAAGAACAGTATGCGTTTATAAAAAGCTTTAATGATTAGGACTGTACAATCAAAGCTCTCTGCTGTTGACTGAGTTCTGGATTGGCTGATTGATGGACACTGTAACCAGGTCAGTCTGAGTTTCCTCACGGTGAGTCTGCAGTGGTGACTTGAGTCTGAGGAGGATGAGAGATTAACCCTATGAAGACAGAGTAAAACAGAACTGCGCTTGCACAACGGCAGCAAACAGCCTTTAAAATAAGGATGACAATTTTATAATTTAGGTTCTCCTCAACCCGGAGCCATAAGACCATAAGACATAGGAACAGAAATTAGGCCATTCGGCCCATCGCATCTGCTCCGTCATTCAATCATGGCTGTTAAGTTTCTGAACCCCATTCTCCCGCCTTCTCCCCGTAACCTTTGATCCCCTTACCAATCAAGAACCTATCTATCTCGGTCTTAAATACACTCAATAACCTGGCCTCCACAGCCTTCTGTGGCAATGAATTCCATAGATTCACCACTCTCTGGCTAAAGAAGTTTCTCCTCATCTCTCTTCTAAAAGGTCTTCCGTTTGCTCTGAGGCTTTGCCCTCGGGTCCTAGTCTCTCCTACTAATGGAAACATCTTCCCCACATCCACTCTATCCAGGCCTTTCGGTATTCTGTAAGTTTCAATCAGATCCTCCCCTCATCCTTCTAAACTCCATCGAGTATAGACCCAGAGTCCTCAAACATTCCTCATATGTTAAGCCTTTCATTCCTGGGATCGTTCTCGTGAACCTCCTCTGGACCCTCTCCAGGGCCAGCACATCCTTCCTGAGATACCGGGCCCAAAATTGCTCACAATATTCTAAATGTTGTCTGACCACAGCCTTATAAAGCCTCAGCAGCACATCCCTGCTTTTATATTCTAGTCCTCTTGAAATAAATGCCAACATTGCATTTGCCTTCCTAACTACTGACTCAACCTGCAAGTTAACCTTAAGAGAATCCAGGACTAGGACTCCCAAGTCCCTTTGCACTCCAGATTTCTGAATTCTCTCCCCATTTAGAAAATAGTCTATGCCTCTATTCTTCCTACCAAAGTGCATGACCTCACACTTCCCCACGTTGTATTCCATCTGCCACTTCTTTGCCCATTCTCCTAACCTGTCCAAATCCTTCTGCAGCCTCCCTGGTTCCTCAATACTACCTGTCCCTCCACCTATCTTTGTATCATCTGCAAAGTTAGCCAGGATGCCCTCAGTTCCTTCATCTAGATCATTAATGTATAAAGTGAAAAGTTGTGGTCCCAAGACTGACCCCTGCGGAACTCCACTAGTCACCGGCCGCCATCCTGAGAAGGACCCCCTTATCCCCACTCTCTGCCTCCTGCCAGACAGCCAATCTTCTATCCATGCTTGTACCTTGCCTCTAACACCATGGGCTGTTATCTTACTGAGCAGCCTCCTGTGCGGCACCTTGTCAAAGGCCTTCTGGAAGTCCAAGTAGATAACATCCATTGGCTCTCCTTTGTCTAACCTACTTGTTACCTCCTCAAAGAATTTTAACAGATTTGTCTGAGCCTGTGTAGGTCAGTGAACACAGGAGTGATGGGTGAACAAGACTTGGTGCGAGTAAGCACACAGGCAGTAGGGTTTTGGATGACCTCAAGATTACAGGGAGGTTGAATATGGGAGGCCGGCCGGGAGTGCGTTAGGAAAGTTAAATCTAGAGGTAACAAAGGAATGGATGAGAGTTTCAGCAGCAGATGAGCTGAGACTGGGGTGGAGTTGGGCGATGTTACTGAGACGGAAATAGGCGGTCTTGGTGATGATGTGGATATGTGGTTGGAAGCTCATCTTGGGGTGAAATATTTTACTATGGTTGTGAACAGTCTGGTTCAGCCTCACACAGTTGTTAGCGAGAGGTGCAGAGTCAGTGTCTGGGGAGTGGAGTTTGTAGTGGCGACTGAAGACAATGGCTTCAATCTTCCCATTATTTGATGGAATAATTTTCTGCTCATCCAGTGCTGGATGTCAGACAAGTCAGGAAAGTGTGTGACTTGGAAGGGAACTTGGAGGTGATGGTGTTCACATACACCTGCTACCCTGGTCCTTCTAGGGGGTGGAGGTTGAGGGTTTGGGAGATTCTGTCAGGGTTCTCCTGCATTCCTCACTTCTCTCTCGCTCTTTCTCCCTCCTCCCCTAGAAGCCCGAATCTTGTGTAGGCCCAGACCGGGTGGCAGGTTCCCTTCCCTGAAGGACATTAGTGAACCAGTTGGGTTTTTATGACAATCCAGCAGTTTTCATGGTCACTTTTTCCTAGTGCCGACCCCACAAATTACCAGATTCATTCAGCTCAATTTCACAACCTGCCTTTGTGTTTTTGTGGGTTCTCTCTCATTCCCTTTTTTCTGTTTTAAATCAACTTCACAGGGTATTAGAAGGGGAAGGTTTGCTGTTGGGAAACTCACACCAAGACCTGAGAGAGTCACTTGGTTCATCAGGACCTGAATATTATCGGCCTTTGAACATGGAAGCAGAAAGCGGTGCTCACGCTGGGGAGAAACCGTGTAAGTGCGGGGACTGTGGGAAGGGATTCAATTACCCGTCTGACCTGGAAACTCATCGACGCAGTCATACTGGGGAGAAGCCATTCACCTGCCCTAAGTGTGGGAAGGGATTTACTCAGTCATCCACTCTGCTGACACACCAGCGAGTTCACACTGGGGAGAGACCGTTCACCTGCTCCGAGTGTGGGAAGGGATTTATTAGTTCAACCAACCTGCTGACACACCAGAGAGTTCACACCGGGGAGAGACCGTTCACCTGCTCTGAGCGTGGGATGGGATTCATTACTTCAACCAACCTGCTGACACACCAGAGAGTTCACACCGGGGAGAGAACGTTCACCTGCTCTGAGCGTGGGATGGGATTCATTACTTCAACCAACCTACTGACACACCAGCGAGTTCACACTGGGGAGAGACCATACACCTGCTCTGAGTGTAGGAAGGGATTCATTAGGTCATCCCACCTACTGAGACATCAGCTGGTTCACTCAGACCAGAGACAATTTACATGCTCAGTCTGCGGGAAATGCTATAAAAGTTACCAGGACCTGATCTTGCATCAAAGTGTTCACACTGACGAGAGACCGTTCAGGTGCTCTCACTGCAGGACTGGGTTCAGGCCATCATCTGACCTCATTGTACATCAGCGCAGTCACACCGGGGAGAGGCCGTTCACCTGTTCCATATGTGGGAAGGGATTCACTTAGTCATCCAACCTGCTGAGACACCAGCGAATTCACACTGGAGAAGGGGCTGCTCACTTGCCCTGACTGTAGCAAGGGATTCATTAGTTGAACCTACCCACTGAAACACCACCGAGTTCACACTGGGGAGAGACCAGTCAGCTGGTCTGTGTGTGGAAAGCGATTCACTCAGTCATTTGTGCTGCTGAGACACCAGCGAGTTGACAAGTAACAGCAAAATCAATCACTGTAGTTAATCACATCCTAGACAGAACCATGTTCATTGGGTTCTGTTTCTGCTGATGTTAATAAACTCTAGCCCCATTATAGAGGCTAATATTGTTGATACATATCAATTAAATCAACTTGGTGTGAAATATAAGGTGTGTTGAATCTTTTTAATATCTCCAATACTCTGCTTCTCCCCTGTCACCTCCAACCTCACCTCCAGCAACAAGTATGAGGAGCTCATGGAGCTTCTTTGTCACTAAGATTGAGACAATCCAATCAGCTGCCTCTGCTGCTTCCCTCCCTTCTACTAACCCACCAGGACAAACTGTCTCTAAAGTTCCCTCTTGTCTGAGCCCTGAACCCACATCTTTCTCCTGTTTCTCTCCCATTTCCCCTCATACCCTCTCAGTGCTCATCTTGACCATGAGGCCCTCCTTCTGCTTGCTTGACCTTATTCTCAATAAATTGCTGATTATCCAACTTCCCCATGTTCGCTGATATTGTTAATGTTTCTCTCTCTCCTGGTAATGTACCTTTTATCATCAATCTATCATCATCACCCATCCTAAGAATAGCTCTTGATCTGACCATCTTTTCAAACTACTGCCCCATCTCCAACCTCCATTTCTTCTCCAAGGTCCTTGTACTTGGTGTCCCAGAAGATTCAATCCTTGGCCCCTCCTATTTCTCATCTACATGCTGCCACTCGGTGACATCATCCAAAAGCACCGTGTAAGTTTTCACATGTACACTGACAACACCCAGCTCTACCTCACCACCATCCCTCTCCATTCCTCCACTGTTACTAAATGATCAAACTGCTTATCCCAAATTCAGTACTGGATGAGCAGAAATTTCCTCCAATTAAAAATTGGGAAGACCAAAGCCATTGTCTTCAGTCACCACTACAAATTCCGTTCCCTAACTACCAAGTCCATCCCTCTCCCGGGGAACTGTCTGCAGCTGAACTGCACTGTTCACAATCTCGGTCTTTTATTTGACCCCAAGATGAGTTTCTGACCACATATCCACACCATCACTAACACCAGATATTTCAAGCTCCATAACGTTATCTGTCTCCATCCCACCCCCAGCTCATCTGCTGCTCAAACCCTCATCCATGTCTGTGTTACCTTTAGACTTGACAATTCCAATACACCCCATCTCACATTCACCCCATCCCCACACGGAAACGTGAGATCATCCAAAACCCTACTGCCCATGTGCTTTCTCACGCCAAGTCCTGTTCACCCTTCACCCCTGTAGCCATTGACCTAAATTGGCTCCTGTTCAAGCAATGCCTCAATTTTAAAATTTGTAACCTTGTTTACAAATCCTTCCGTGGCCACGTCCCTCCCTATCTCTGTAACTCCCAGTCGCACAACCCTCTGAGATATCTGTGCTATCTCATCCCATACTCTTTAGCATCCCTGATTTTAATTACTTCATCACTGGTGGCCGTGCCTAGGTGCAAAGTTCCGGAATTTCCTCCCGAAACCCGTCCTGCTCTCTCTCCTGATTAAAGATGCTTGTTAATATCTGCCTCTCCAATCAAGGTTCTGTCCATTTACCCTGATATCGACCCATGTCACTCGATGTCAAATGTTTCTTTATGAAAGTCCTGTGAAGTACCTTGGCACGTTTTGTTACATTAAAGGTATTATATAAATACAAGTTATTTCTGTTTCATAACAGGCAGTTTGTGCACAGTAAGATTCCATAAACAGCAATCAGACTAACTGATTAATCTAGTATTTTTTGGTGGTGTTAGTTAAAGCACAAATGTTGGTCCCACTGCACCAGGAGAACTCCCCTGTGGACAGTATGTGGAGTTGTTGAGCTCTCCTGAGCTGAGAGTGGAGCTGATTGAGCTGTCGGGCCTGCAGTGTACCTTGCAGACCGTTGCCTGGGATCTTTCCTCTTAATTCACTGACTCCCAGCTGCAATTGTTGCTGCAGTTAAATAGTTAACTTTGAATATCAATCCCAATTTAATCTTTGGAGCAAAATCAACAAATTTAAATTGGCTGCAGAAGAGAAAGAAATTTTTTCTGTTCATTTAGCATATTTCACATCTTCAAAACATCCCAAAGTGATTCACAGTCAATGATGTATTTTGGAAGTAAGAATGAGGGAAAGCAGAATAAACTAAATGGTACAATTTTAAACAGAGTTCAGCAACAGAGTGACCTGGGAGAGTATGAACACAAATATTTATATGTGACAGAACAGAATGTTATTATCTATTGCGAGGGGAATTGAATTCAAGAGTAGGGAGGTTATGCTCTAATGCACTAGGTAGACCACAATTGGATTACTGTGTACAGTATTGGTCACCTTATTTAAGGAAAGATGTAAACGTGTTGGAAGCAGTTCAGAGAAGGTTTACCAGGCTAATACCTGGTGGGTGTCTTGTGCGGATAGGTCGGACAGACTAGGCTTGTATCCGCTGCAGTTTAGAAGATTAAGAGGTGACTTGATTGAAACATATAAGATCCTGAGGGGTCTTGACAGGGCAGATGTGGAGAGGATTTTTCTTCTTAAGGGAGAATCTATAACTAGGGGTCCGTGTTTAAAAATAAGGGGTCACCCATTTAAAACAGAAATGAGGCGTTTTTTTTCACTCAGAGGATCGGGAATCTTTGGAACTCTCTTCCTCAAAAGGGTGGTGGAAGCAGAGCCTTTGAATATTTTTAAGGCAGAGGTGGGTAGATTCTTGGTAAACAAGGGGGTGATTGGTTATTAGGGGTAGGTGTGATGCAAACATCAGGTTACCATCAGATCACCCACGATCTTATTGAATGGCAGAGCAGGCTCAAGGGGCTGAATGGCCTACTCCTGCTCCTTGTTTGTATGAAATAGAGGATGGTGAATAACAGCTCGAAACCACAGTCCTCCCTCCCACTGAGATACTGATCCTTCCAACATAGAGGAATTTGGGGCAAGAGTGGCTTTGATGCTCAGATTTGCTCTGTTTCCAAATGATCAGATTGATCGATAAGCACTGGGGAAGCTGCGAGGAAGATTTACTGGAATTTTTCCAGAACTGGAAAGTTATGTCAATCCAGAGATTGAACAGGTTGAAAAATGTTTTGTTGAGGAAAATGAGTAAGGGATGACCTGACCGAGGCCTTTAAGATAATGAGAGGGTTTGATAGGGTAGACAAGTGGAAGATGTTTCCACTTGCGAATGAATGAGAATAAACATAAGGTAGTCACAAATAAATCTAATGTCCATTTCATAAGCAACTTCATTAACCAGAAATAAAGCAGAAAATGCTGGAAACATTCGTCATATCTAGGAGCATCTGTGAACTGAGAAACAGTATTAACTTTTCAAGTCTGTTCACTGATGCAGTGCAATTGTGATGTAAAGTCATAGCCTATGTTTAGATCTCCACAGACACTATCGATCTGATGAAAATTGCAGCATTTTCTGTTTTTATTTCAGATTTACATCACCAGATTTTCTCCAACTGTAGTCGGTTAAGAATGTAGAACTCATGATCAAAAGAGCTTGAGATCCCAGTGTGAGCTACAAACTCATGGGCAAAATCACACCATGAAAAGATCATTCACCAGCTGAATTGCTGGCAGTGCAGAGTTTAAATGTTCTGTGCATGGGAAGAAAAGCTATTTGTTCACACCGCCTGCTGAGGCTCCAGTGAGTTAAGATCTAACTGTAGGAGTTTGTTCTGCTGTTCATTACATCCAGGAGAGAATTATGATGGAGCCATATTGAATTTAATTAATAATTTTATATCAAAAACAAAAATACCTGGAAAAACTCAGCAGGTCTGACAGCATCTGCGGAGAGGAACACAGTTAACATTTCGATTCCGTATGACTCTTCAACAGAACTAATTATTCTATTTTTCCTTAGTTTTGTTGAAGAGTCATACGGACTCGAAACGTTAACTGTGTTCCTCTCCGCAGATGCTGTCAGACCTGCTGAGTTTTTCCAGGTACTTTTCTTTTTGTTTTGGATTTCCAGCATCCGCAGTTTTTTGCTTTTATAATAATTTTATATCTTGGCCCTGTGGCTCCATTCGTCATCGGATCACAAAACATAATTTTCTATTTAACAAAGGTTTTCAATGGCGGCGGACGTACCCAGCATTCAATGGGAGTCAGGATGTGCCCGCACTGCGAGCTCCTCGCGCAGGCGCAGTACCGCTAATCGGTTGGAACATGCGCATTGCAGACTCCGACCGGAGCATGCGCAGTGCGGTCTGTACCTGGAGCTGTTCGAAGGGGCTGGGAAGTGACGAACACGAGGGAGTAAATAGAGCCGGTGAGTGGGGAGGAATGGAGGCGGCAGAATGGGCGGGGAGGCTTCATGAACATCCAGTGAAGGCCCGAAACTGCGAAATGAAGCGGCCAGTCCCGCGGTTGCACCGAATGGGACGACGACAGAAACTGTGGCCCGAGTCTCCGCTCGGAGACAGGCCCAGGGTAACGGCCGCCATCTTCCTCGGGGCAATGTGCAGCAGGGCGCATGCGCGGTCATCCTGGTCCAGGTAGCAGGAGGAGAGAATGTTGTGCCTTTCGATCCTGGACTGACAGGGATGGATTTTGGAAACTCCTTTTACAGTGGGGTTAGAAGGGAAGGATTTACACACGACAAACTCAAACCAAGAGGAATGTTTGCCTCTTCTCAATATCCATCCTGAACTGATAATAATGGATTTTGTAAATTTCTCTTACGAGTTCCTAGGAGTGGAAGATTGACAAACGGGAATCTCAAACCAAAATCACATCAAGATCTGACAGAGTCAGAAATTCACAGCAATCTCTCTTCCTGCCCCCGGGCCAGGATGACCATGCATGTGCCCTGCTGCACATTTCCCCCAATAAAGATGTCGGCTGCTTGGTTTCATCTCAAAAATAGCCTGAAAGGAATACTTTATTGGAAGTTACAAAGTAAAGCAAACTGATTTTCAGAATATTAAACTTCAGCCCAGTTACAAGGATTATTAACATCAGCAGAAACAGACGCAAACTGTCAGAAAGAACATGGTTCAATCCTGGATGTGATCAACAGCAGCAAAAACAGCAGAATCCGACCCCTGCTGTCACTTGTGAACTCGCTGGTTTCTCAACAGTGGACTTTCAATTAAATCCCTTCTCATACACGGAGAAGGTGAATGGCCTCTCCCCAGTGTGAACTCCCTGGTCTGTGTCTTGGAGATGATGGTTTTCCCATGTACCAGCTGCTCTTGTCCTTCCAGGTGGTGAGGAGTGTAGTTTGGCAGAATCTGTCAACATTCTTGTTGAGTTGCAGTTGGATGAAGTCCATCTTGTTTTCCTCCATTGCTCTCTCTCCTTCTCTCATGTTCTCTCTCTCTATTTCCTCTCACAGATCACAGAGTCTTGTATAGGCCCAGACTGAGTGGCAGGTTCCCTTCCCTGAAGGACATTAGTGAACCAGTTGGGTTTTTATGACAATCCAGCAGTTTTCATGGTCACTTTTTTCTAGTGCCGGTCTCACAAATTCCCAGATTCATTCAGCTCAATTTCACAACCTGCCTTTGTGTTTTTGTGGGTTCTCGCTCACTCCCTTGTTTCTGTTTTAAATCAATTTCACAGGGTATCAGAAGGGGAGGATTTGCAGTCGGGAAACTCAAACCAAACATCAGATAAGACCGGACAGATGCATTCTATTCATTAGGATCAGAATGTCATTGGATTTTGAACATGGAAGTAAAAGGCACCGTTCACAGTGGGGAGAAACCGTACACATGTTCTGTGTGTGGACGAGGCTTCTGTCAATCATCTGGCCTGTCTAAACATAAGTGCAGTCACACTGGAGAGAAGCTGTGGAAATGTGGGGACTGTGGGAAGGGATTCAATTACCCGTCTGACCTGGAAACTCATTGGCGCAGTCACACAGGGGAGAGGCCATTCACCTGCTTGCAGTGTGGGAAGGGATTCACTCAGTCATCTGACCTGCTGAAACATCAGCGAGTTCACACTGGGGAGAGACCATTCACCTGCTTGGAGTGTGGGAAGGAATTCACTACGTCTTCCCATCTGTTGAGACACCAGCGAGTTCACACTGGGGAGAGACCGTTTACCTGCTGCGAGTGTGGGAAGCGATTCACTCGGTCATCTGCCCTGCTGAGACACCAGCGAGTTCACAAGCAACTACAGTGAATGGATTTTGCTGTTAATCACATCCAGGACTGAACCATGTTCATTGGGGTTTGTTTCTACTGATGTTAGTAAACTCCAGTCCAGTTATAAGTGTTAAAATTCTGGCCAAAAATCAA
Source organism: Cetorhinus maximus (assembly GCF_964194155.1). Taxonomy (NCBI): domain Eukaryota; kingdom Metazoa; phylum Chordata; class Chondrichthyes; order Lamniformes; family Cetorhinidae; genus Cetorhinus; species Cetorhinus maximus. The sequence goes on from NW_027596464.1 coordinate 149,319, forward strand.
ATACATTAGCTTTGTGTTAAACACCGTGTGTCCGAGTCTTTTTAATATCTCCAACACAAGTTAGTTCCTTTCGAAGGGCTCTCCCTCTCCCATGTCTCCTCCACCCTCACCTCCAACAACAAGTGTGAGGAGCTCATGGAGCTTCTTTGTCACTAAGATTGAGACAATCCGATCAGCTGCCTCTGCTGCTTCCCTCCCTCCCACGAGCCCACCAGGACAAACTGTCTCTAAAATTCCCCCTTGTCCGAGCCCTGAAACCACATCTTTCCCCATTTTCCCTTCCATCTCCCCTTATGCCCTCTCAGTGCTCATCTTGTCCATGAATCCCACCTTCTGCTGTACTGACCCCACTCTCACTGAACGACTGACCACCCAACTTCCCCGTATTCACTAATATTGTTAACGGTTCGTTCTCTAAGGTACTGTCCTTCTCTGCTCCAAATATCCAATCATCACCCGTTCCTCAAAAAACAAACATTTGAACCCACTGTCCTTTGAAAACTACTGCCCCATCTCCAAAATCCCTCTCCTCTCTACACTGTTAGAAGATGCTGTCACTTCCCAAATACTGGGATTGTCAGTGTGAACAGGGTGGGATGTGTTTGGAGACAGGATGTCCCAGTTCCCCACCCTGGGATTCTCAGTGTGAATAGGGTGGGATGTGTTTGGAGACAGGATGTCCCAGTTCTCCACCCTGGGATTCTCAGTGTGAACAGGGTGGGATGTGTTTGGAGACAGGATGTCCCAGTTCTCCACCCTGGGATTCTCAGTGTGAACAGGGTGGGATGTGTTTGGAGACAGGATGTCCCAGTTCTCCACTCTGGGATTCTTAGTGTGAACAGGGTGGGATGTGTTTGGAGACAGGATGTCCCAGTTTTCCACCTTTAAAGGGACAGGGAGAGGACCAGCTGGGCTGAATGATGCTGCTTCATGACATCACTGCAGTGCCTAGTAACCATTCTCCCTGAGCCCTGCTCATTATGGGCTGGCTTTAGCTCAGTGCTGTTACTGGGAGGGAAACAGGAGGAGGATTCGAGTCACGTGGAGCTCAGGATTAATGGGGCGAGATACTGGATCAATTTCTACCTGACTGAGTGAGAAATGTCATTGTCCCGGACACTCCCTGTCCCTCAGTATCTGTATCCGGGGGACAGGCTGATGGGTTTACTCTGTATCTAATCCGTGCTGTATTTGACTGGAGAGTGTTTGATTCTGACAGAAGCCGTTCACCTCAATGATGATGAGATAAACCCATCAACTTCTCCCCTGGACACCGATCCTGAAGGACAAGGAGTGTCTGGAATATTTTGTACCATGTACTTGACCCAGTTTTGAACTCCTTGCTCACATCTCCTTTCATCCTGCTTTGTTCTAATGAAAAGACCAGTCTCTCCTCATGGGAAAGAGAAATTGTAATTAAGTTCAAAACACAAACAGGAGCTTCACTGCAGACAGGTCACCATTAGAAAATATATCATTCCACAGTCAGTTGTTATCATCTGGAATACACTGTCTGAAAGTTTGGTGGGAGCAGGTTCAACAGTAATTTTCAAAAGGGAATTGGAGAAATGCTTGAAGGAAAACATTGACCGGGCCATGGGAAACAACAGGGGAGAGGACTATTCAGGTAGCTCCTCCAAAGAGCTGGCAAAGGCACGATGGGCCGAGTGGCCTCCTTTTTTGCTGTCGCCTCTCATCCATGGTATCACCTCTGTGAATCTCCCCTGCACCCTCTCCATGGCCCTGACATCATTCCTGTTTTAAGATGCCCAGAATTAGACTCAATATTCTAAATGCAGCCGAACCAATGATTTACAAATTAATTTTATAAAGAAAAGTGGAGTAACAGGTTCAAACAGCATTTCAAACTTGTCCTTCACATTTAAAGATTTGTGTATCTGAACCCCTTGTAACATGGCTAAAAGACATTGAGGTAAAATGTCTGATATAATGTGTATTATGGGATAGAGAAGTTTAGTTTAGAAATTCAAACAGGCTCTTCACTGCAGACAGGTCACCAGGGCAACACTGATAAGACATTCCATTGTACAGAATCAGCTGATTGGAAACTCGAATCAGATCAGGGAAAAGGACAGAGTTTGTCTGTTATTAACCACAATATAAACTGAAACCAGAGAGGAATAGAATAGATCAGATTATAATGTGTGATGTTTATACCTATAATTGTGAAACTATCAGAAATAACAGAATTAACAGTGGGCAGGGGAGTTTATGGAGAATGAGAACATTCCTGAAGAAAAGTAACTGCTAGGAACCAGGGAATGTGTCCTTGTAAATCACAGATTAGAGAAATTCCAGCTGTCTTTTCCTCACTTCCTGCCAAAACCCAGCAGAGAAGACAAAGAGCCAAGGGCCAGAGCTGGATCACTACAGGGTATAAAAGTGAGGGGATGCTGATGTAAGGGGGCAGCCAGGACTGGAGACACCGGAGATCAAGCTCAGGGTGCCCGAGGTTCCATCCAGTGGGCTGACCTCGTGTAAGTGACTGTGGACACATGGGACTTGCATGTTTATTCTGATCAATATACGATACAGTAGAGAACAGAGAATCTGCTCAGCTTCTGCTTCTTAATGAGGTATTGAAGTTGCTGACACTGGACTCTCAAACCCACAGATTCTGAGAGAGAGAGAATACTGAAAGAAAGCAAATGAATGACATGTAAAATTGAGGGGGAAACAGGAAGTGATCAGAGAGTGAAGTTATAATGACAAAGGATAGACAATGAGAGAAAGTAGAGAAATAAAATATATCTACAAATCTCAGAGGATGTGAGAATAGTTACAGGGAGAGAGATGGAGTCGGTGTCTGGGGAGTGGAGTTTGCAGCAGGGACTGAAGACAATGGCTTCAGTCTTCCCAATATTTAAATGAAGGAAATTTCTGCTCACCCAGTATTGGACGGTGTGTAACTTTGAAGAGAACTTTGAGGTGATGGTGTTCACTCAAACCTGCTACCCTGGTCCTTCTAGGTGGTGGAGGTTGATGGTTTGCAAGAACCTGATGTATTTCTGTTCAATTTGTATATGTCAAGATATTCTCTCTCCTTCGCTTCTCTCTCGCCCTTCCTCTCACACTCGCACTCCTCCCACAGAGGCCAGAGTCTTGTGTAGGCCCAGACCGGGTGGCAGGTTCCCTCCCCTGAAGGACATTAGTGAACCAGTTGGGTTTTTATGACAATCCAGCAGTTTTCATGGTCACTTTTTCCTAGTGCCGGCCCCACAAATTCCCAGATTCATTCAGCTCAATTTCACAACCTGCCTTTGTGTTTTTGTGGGTTCTCTCTCATTCCCTTTTTTCTGTTTTAAATCAATTTCACAGGGTATTAGAGGAGGAGGATTTGAGGTCGGAATACTGAAACCAAACATCACGTCAGGATCTGACAGTCACTCGATCCATTAAGCTCAATAATAGAAGGAAAAAGCAGTGTTTACACTGAGGAGAAACCGTGGAAATGTGAGGACTGTGGGAAGAGATTAAATTCCCCATCTCAGCTCGAAACTGATCAGCGAGTTCACACTGGGGAGAGACCGTTCACCTGCTCCGAGTGTGGAAAGGGATTCACTGTTATCCAACCTGCAGAGACACCAGCGAGTTCACACTGGGGAGAGGTCTTTCACCTGCTCTGTATGTGGGCAGGGATTCACTCAACTATCCAACCTGCTGAGACACCAGCGATTCAATACTGATGAGAGGCATTTTAAATGTTCGGACTACGGGAAGTGCTTTAAAAGTTCTGGGGAACTGTTGTGCCATCAACGTGTTCACACTGACGAGAGACTGTTCAGGTGCTCTCACTGGAACCGGATTCAGGCACTCATCTCACCTCACTGTACACCAGCGAATTCACACTGGGGAAAGGCCATTCTCCTGATCCAAGTGTAGAAAGGGATTCACTCAGTTATGCCACCTGCTGACACACCAGCGAGTACACACTGGGGAGAGACCGTACACCTGCTCAGAGTGTGGGAAGGGGTTCATTGATTCATCCGCCCTTTTTAGACACCATCGAATTCACACTGGGGAGAGACCATTCACCTGCTCCAAGTGTGGGAAGGGATTCACTCAGTCATCCCACCTGCTAACACACCAGCGAGTTCACAAGTAACTACAGTGATTGGATTTTGTTGTTGATCATATCCAGGACTGAACAAATTTCATTAGAGTCCGTTTTTGCTGATGTTGAAAAGCTCCAACCATGTTAGAGGTGCTAAATATTTTGGATGAAGTTAAATAAATCAGCTTTGTATTAAACACACAGTATGCTGAACATTTTTAATATCGTTAACACAAGTTAGTTCCTTTCGAAGGGCTCTCCCTCTCCCCTGTCTCCTCCATCCTCACCTCCAACAACAAGTGTGAGGAACTCATGGAGCTTCTTTGTCACTAAGGTTGAGACAATCCGATCAGCTGCCTCTGCTGCTTCCCTCACTTCCTCGAGCCCACCGGGACAAACTGTTTCTAAAGTTCCCCTTGTCAGAGCCCCGAACTCACATTTTTCCCCACTTTCTCTCCCCTCATGCCCTCTCAGTGCTCATCTTGTCTTCTGCTGTATTGACCCCATTCTCATTAAACTACTGATCACCCAGCTTCCCTATCTCAGCTGATATTGTTAATGGCTCTCTCTCTCTTTTTCTTCTGGTACTGTCCCTCTCACCTTTAAATCCACTGTTATCACCTGAAAAAACACTTGACCCCACCACCCTAAAATTCCACCCCATCTCCAAACTCACTTTCCTCTGCACAGTCCTTCGACTTAGTGTCCCCCAGGGACTTCAATCTCCATGACATCACATGTCCCCACCTGACCCCAGCTCATCTGCTGCTCAAACCCTCATCCCTGCCCTTGTTACCTTGAGACTTGATGATTCCAATACATTCCTGACCAGCTTCTCACATTCACCCCACCCCCACGCAGAAATATAAATTATCGAAAACTCTGCTGCCCGTGTGCTTTTTCACACCATGTCCTGTTCACCCATCACCCCTTGGCTCGCTGACATACATTGACTCCTAGTCAAGCAATGCCTCAATTTTAAAACTCACACCCTTGTTTTTAAATCCCTCTGTCGCCTCATCCCTCCCTACCCCTGCAACCTCCATCACTCAACCCTCAGGGATATATGTGCCCTTCTCATTCTGGCCTCTTGAACATCCCTGATTTTAATTGCTCCACCACTGTTGTCCATGCCTGGCATGAAGTTCTGAAATTCCCTCCCTGAACTTCTCCAGCTCTCTCTCCTGATTAAAGGTCCTTGTTAAAATCTGCCTCTCCAATTAAGGTTTTGTCCATTTACTCTAATATACTGTGCCTTGATGTTAAATTTCTCTTCAGGATGCTTCTCTGAATCACCTTGGGATGTTTTATTACATTAAACGTGTTATATAAATACAAATTGTTACTGTTTACCTGTTTGTGCACAGTAAGATTCCACAAATAGCCATCAGACCATCAATCTTTTTTTCATATTAATTCATTCTTGGGATGTAGGCATTGCCAGCTGGGCCAACGTTTATTGCCCATCCTAATTGCCCTTGAGAAGGTGGTGATGAGCTGTCTTCTTGAACCACTGCAGTCCATGTGGTGTAGGTACACCCATAGTGCTGTTAGGAAGGAAGTTTCAGGATTTTGACCCAACAACAGTGAAGGAATTTCCAAGTCGGGTTTGTGGGTGGCTTGGAGGGGAACTTCCAGGTGGTGGTGTTCCCATGTGTCTATTGCCCTTGTCCTTCTAGATGGTAGTGGTCATGGGTTTGGAAGATACTGCCTAAGGGGGCTTGGTGAGTTCCTGCAGTGCATCTTGTAGATGGTATGCACTGCTGCTACGATGCATCATTGGTGGAGCGAGTGAATGTTTGTGGACGGGGTGCCAATCAAGCAAACTGATTTGTCCCAGATGGTGTCAAGCTTCTTGAGAGTTGTTGGAGCTGCACTCATCCAGGCAAGTGGGGAGTATTCCATCACACTCCTGACTTGTGGCTTGTAGATGGTGGACAGGCTTTGGGGAGTCAGGAGGTGAGTTACTCGTCACAGGATTCCTAGCCTCTGACCTGCTCTTGTAGTCACAGTATTTTTATGGCTAGTCCAGTTCAGTTTCTGGTCAATGGAACCCCCGAGGATATTAATAGTGGGAGATTCAGTGATAGTAATGCCATTGATTGTCAGGGGGCGATGGTTGGATTCTCTCTTGTTGGGAAGATGGTAATTGCCTGGCACTTGTGTGGTGTGGATGTTACTTGCCACTTGTCAGCACAAGCCTGGATATTGTCCAGGTTTTGCTGCATTTGGACATGGACTGCTTCAGTATCTGAGGAGTCACAAATGGTGCTGAACATTGTGCAATCATCAGCAAACATCCCCACTTCTGACCTTATGTTGGAAGGAAGGTCATTGATGAAGCAGCTGAAGGTGGTTGGGCCTAGGACACTACCCTGAGGAACTCCTGCAGCTGGATGTCCTGGAGCTGAGATGACTGACCTCCAACATCTTCCTTTGTGCTAGGTATGACTCCAACCAGTGGAGAGTTTCCCCCTGACTCCCATTGAATCTAATTTTGCTAGGGCTCCTTGATGCCACACTCGGTCAAAGACTGCCTTGATATCAAAGGCAGCCACTCTCACCTCATCTCTGGAGTTCAGCTCTTTTGTCCATGTTGAACCAACGCTGTAATGAGGTCAGGAGCTGAGTGGCCCCAGCAGAAACCAAACTGGGCGTCAGTGAGCAGTAAGCAAGTGCTGCTTGATAGCGCTGTTGATGACCCCTTCCATCACTTTACTGATGATGGAGAGGAGACTGATGGGGCGGTAATTGGCCAGGTTGGATTTGTCCTGCTTTTTGTGTAGAGGACATACCTGGGCAATTTTCCACATAGCTGGGTAGATGCCAGTGTTGTAGCTGTATTGGAACAGCTTGGCTAGGGGTGCGGCCAGTTCTGGAGCACAAGTCTTCAGTTCTATTGCTGGAATATTTTCAGGGCCCATTGACTTTGCAGTGTCCAGCGCCTTCAGCCGTTTCTTGGTATCACGTGGAGTGAATCGAATTGGCTGAAGACTGGCAGCTGTGATGCTGGGGACCTCCGGAAGAGGCCGAGATGGACCGTCCGCTCAGCACTTCTGGCTGAAGGTTGTTGCAAATGGTTCAGCCTTATATTTTGCCCTCTTGTGCTGGGCTCCTTCATCATTGAGGATGGGGATAGTTGGGGAGCCTCATCATCCAATTAGTTGCTTAATTGTCCACCACTATTCACGACTGGATGTGGCAGGACTGTTGAGATTAGATCCGTTGGCTTTGGAGAAAGGAATGGAGTTGGTAGCTTGGGAATGAAAATAATGTCTTCAGTCTTGCCAATATTGAATTGGAAGAAATTTCTGCACATCCACCACTGGATATCAGACAAACAGTCTGATAATTTAATAAAAGTGGAGAAGTGGAGAGAGGTGGTGGTGAGGTAGAGCTGGGCACTGACAGTGTACATGTGATAACTGACACTGTGTTTTTAGATGATGTCGCTGTGGGGAGCATGTTGATGAGAAATAAGAGGAGGCCAAGGCTGGATCCTTTGGGGACACCAGAGGTAACTGTGGGAGTTGGAGGGGAAGACATTACAAGTGATTCTCTGACTATGATTAGATAGAGAAGAATGGAACCAGGAGAGAGCAGCCCCATCCAGCTGGATGACAGTGGAGAGGTGTTGGAGCAGAATGGTGTGGTCAACCCTGTCAAAGGCTGCAGACAGGTTGAGAAGGGATAGTTTCCCTTTGTCACAGTCACATAGGATGTAGTTGGCGGCTTTGATCAGAGCTGTTTCAGTCCAGTGGCAAGGGCAGAAACCTGATTGGAGGGATTCAAACAGGGAGTTCTGGGAAAGCTGGGCACAGATTTGGGAGGTGACAACATGTTCAAGGAGTTTGGAGAGGAAAGGGAGGTTGGAGATTGGGCAATAGTTTGCAAGGATGATGTGGTCAACGGTTTTATTTTTGAGGAGGGGGTGATGATGGCAGATTTGAAGGAGAGATCAACAGTACGTGAAGAGAGAGAACTGTGAACAATATCAGTGAACATTGGGAAGTTGGGTGATCAGCAGTTTAGTGGGAATAGGGTCAATGGAGCAAGGAGGTGGGGCTCATGGACAAGATGAGTACTGGGAGGGTATAAGAATGGGAGGGAAACTAAAGAAAGATTTGGGTTCAGGGCTTAGACAAGGAGGAACTTAGAGACAGTTTGGCCCAGTGGGTTAGTGGAAGGGAGGGAAGCAGAAGAGGCAGCTGATCGGATTGTTTCAATCTTAGTGACAAAGAAGCTCCATGAGCTCCTAACACTTGTTGTTGGAGGTGAGGATGGAGGAGACAGTGGAGAGGGAGAGACCTTCAAAAGGAACTAACATGCATTAGAAATAGTAAAAAGATTCAACACACTGTATTTAACACAAAGCTGATTTATTTTACTTCTATCCAAAATACGAACCACTATATCTGTCCTGGAGCTTACCAACTTCAGCAGAAACATACCCCAATGAAGATGGTTCAGTCTTCGATGTGACTGACAGCAAAATCCCATCACTGTAGTGACCTGTGAACTCGCTGATGTCTGTGTAGGTTGGATGACTGAGTGAATCCTTTCCCACAATCAGAGCAGGTGAACGGCCTCTCCCCAGTGTGAACTCGCTGGTGGACAGTGAGTTCAGATGATCGCCTGAACCCAGTCCCACACTGAGAGCACATGAACGGTCTCTCATCAGTGTGAACATGTTGATGTGTAATTAGGTTCCTGGAACTTTTACAGCACTTCCCACAGTCTGGGCATTTGAAAGATCTCTTTCCTGTGTGAACTCGCTGGTGTGTCAGAAGGCTGGATGACTGAGTGAATCCCTTCCCACACTCTGAGCAGGTGAAAGGTCTCTCCCCAGTGTGACTGCGCTGATGTTTAGTGAGGTCAGATGATCGCCTGAACCCAGTTCCGCAGTGAGAGCACCTGAATGGTCTCTCGTCAGTGTGAACACGTTGATGAGACATCAGTTCTCCGGAACTTTTAAAGCACTTTACGCAGTCTGCACATTTAAAAGGTCTCTCGTCTGTGTGACTTAGCTGGTGTTTGAGCAGCTGGGATGACTGAGCGAATCCCTTGCCACACTCAGAGCAGGTGAATGGCCTTTCCCCAGTGTGACTGCGCCGATGAATTTCCAGCTCAGATGGACACGTGAATCCCTTCCCACTGTCCCCGCATTGCCACGGTTTCTCCCCAGTGTGACTGCGCTTGTGTTTTGACAGAGCGAATGATCGGCTGAAGCCTCGTCCACACACAGAACACGTGTACGGTTTCTCCCCACTGTGAACGGTGCTTTTTCCTTCCATGTTCAAAATTCGATGATATTCAGGTTACGATAAACTGGGCGACTCCATCAGATCCTGATGTGATGTTTGGTTTCAGTTTCCCGACTGCAAATCCTCCCCTTCTATTCGGCTGTGAAATTGATTTAAAATGGGAGTGAGAGAGAACCACAATAACAAAAAGGCAGGTTGTGAAATTGAGCTGAATGAATCTGGGAATTTGTGGGGCCGGCACTAGGAAAAAGTGACCATGAAAATTGCTGGATTGTCATAAAAACCCAGCTGGTTCACTAATGTCCTTCAGGGAAGGGAAGCCGCTAGTCACTCTGTGCCCACTCAAGACTCTGTCCACATATTTGAAAATTGAGCCTGAACACCAAGGTCTGTGTCATTTATATATGTTCAGAAGAGCAGGAGTCCTCACAGTGACTCCTGGGGAACTCCACTATAAACTTTATTCCAAACTGAAAAAATCCATTAACCATGACTCGCTGTTTCCTATACTCAGCCAGTTTTGTATCCATGTTGCTACTGTCCCTTTTATTCCATGAGCTAACTCTGCTCATGCCTGTTGTGTGGCACATTCTCTAATTCCATTCTGAAGTCCATGCACACCACATTAACAGCAGCATCCTCATCACCCACTCTGTTACCTCTCCAAATACCTTAAGCAAGTTTATTAAACACAATTTTCCCTGAACAATTCCATGCTGGTGTTCCTGAATTAACCCACATTTGCTCACATGACTATTAATTTTGTCCCGAGTTGAGAAGGGGTAACACATCCACATGGATAGAGGATTAGTTAGCTAACAGGAAGCAGAAGAGGGAAAATGGGTCTTTTTCAGGCTGGCAAGATGTGATGAGTGGAGTGCCACAGGCACAGCAAGTGATTAGGAAGTCAAACGTCTCTTGTTAGTGTGAGCTCATTGATGGGACATCAGGTCTTTGGAACTTATATAGCACTTCCTGCAGTCTGGACAACTAAACGGTCTCTCTGCCCTGTGAACTCGCTGATGCTTCAGCAGATTGGATGAGAGACTGAGTCTCTTCCCACAGTGGGAGTAGATGAACGGTCTCTCCGCAGTGTGAGTGCGTCGATCAGCTTCCAGCTCAAACAGGTAATTGAATCCCTTCCCACAATCTCCACATTTTGATAGTTTCTCTCAGCTGTAACAGGATTTATGTTCTGACAGGCCAGACAATCAGACAAAGCCTCGCCCACACACAGAACACGTGTACGGTGTCTCCCCACTGTGAACGGTGCTTTTTCCTTCCATGTTCAAAATCCAATGATATTCAGATTACAATAAATTGGGCGGCTCCGTCAGATCCTGATGTTATGTTTGGTTTCAGTTTCCCAACTGCAAATCCTCCCCTTCTAATGCCCTGTGAAATTGATTTAAAACAGAGAAAAGGGAAAGAGAGAGAGAACCCACAAAAACACAAAGGCAGATTGTGAAATTGAGCTGAATGAATCTGGGAATTTGTGGGGCCAGCACTGGGAAAAAGTGATCATGAAAACTGCTGGATTGTCATAAAAACCCAACTGGTTCACTAATGTCCTTCAGGGAAGGGAACCTGCCACCCGGTCTGGGTGTACACAAGACTCTGGACCCTCTGGGAAGAGAGCAAGAATGAGAGAGGTGGTAGAGGCACCCGGTAAAGCAGGGGGATTTTATATCTCTACAACTCAACCAGAACTTTGACAGAATCTTCCGAACCCTCAACCTCCACGCGCTAGAAGATCTAGGGTAGCAGGTGTATGTGAACACCGTCACCTCCAAGTCACACACTGTCCTGACTTGTCTGACATCCAGTCCTGAATGAACAGAAATTTCCTCCATTTAAATATTGGGAAGACTGAACATTGTCTTCAGTCCCCACTACAAACTCCACTCCCCAGACACCGACTCCATCCCTCTCCCTGACAACTGTCTGAGACTGAACCAGGCTGTTCACAACCATGGTGAAATATTTCACCCCAAGATGAGCTTCCAACCACAGATCCACATCATCACCAAGACCACCTATTCCCACCTCAGTGACATCGCCCGACTCCACCCCAGTCTCAGCTCATCTGCTGCTGAAACTCTCATCCATTCCTTTGTAATCTCCTCCAGTCTCTCAGTCCCCCCCAGATATCTTCACTTTCTCTAATTCCGGATTGCTGACAATTCCTAATTTTAATACTCCAACTGTGGTCACAGCTGCTGCCCATTGCCCCCTAAAAGGATGGCGACCGCGCATGCGCACTGCTGCCCATTGGCCCAGTAAAATATGGCGTCCGCGCATGCGCAGAACTGTGCGCGTCCCAAAAAGATGACGAGCATCAATCGCACCTGATATCGTGACAAACGCCGCCGTCGCCAAATCGGCGCAAACACGGGATCGGAAGCTTCTTATTCGTCGTTTGAGGCCTGCAGTGTATATTCATGAAGGCGTCCCACCCGCTCGCCGGTTCCATTCGCCTTCACCTGCCCGCTGGCTCCACTCTTCTTCTCCTCTCCTTTCCTCCCTGATCCGACCCGACCGCAACTCTCCACCTAGCACCGCAACCCGCTGCGCATGCTCCGGCCACAACCTGACAATGCGCATGCTCCGCTCATAGACTGGCGCTGCGCCTGCGCGATGATCTCCCGCAGTGAAGATAGAGCATATTCTGCCTGTCGGTGAATGCTGGGTAACTGCAGCGCCATTGAACCGTGACGTTGTTAAATACAAAATCATATTCCGAGCTCCGATTATGATTGGCGCCAACCATATAATATTATTAATTCAATTGATACAGCCAGCAAGTGCAAGGGAGGGAAACCTGTTACCTGGTCTGTGTCCATACGTGAGGAGAGAGAGAAGGAAATGGAACAGGGTGAAGAGGAAGGATTTTATACATCAGCAACACAACCGGAATTTTTATGGAACCTCCAAACACTAAGGTTTACACCACGTAGAAGGAGAAATGTAGCAAATGTTGGTGGAACACCCTTATCCCCATTTTTCCATCTAAGTCACACACCATCCTGTCTTGTACATATTCTCACTGCTCCTTTATCGCTCAGTGAAAATGGTGCATCTCAGGATTTTACGTCATGACCTTGTGGGAGCACCTTCACTAGACAGTGGGTCAAGGAGAAGGTGGCACATCATTACCTGCACAGAGACTAACTGGGGATGCGCAATATAATTAATAGACTTGCTACCAATGCCCACACACCAATAATGAAAAGCCTGTACAGAAATATTTGTTTCTAAAACAAAACTCCTTTTATATTGGTTGGGGGGTTCGGTGTTTGTTTTCTAATTTTATATTTGATGCGTGAGGGCAGGTGGTTGGGGTTGTTTCCTCAACAAACTCATTTCCCAAGAATCAAACAGAAAATGTTTGAAATACTAAGCTGCTCAGGCAACATCTGTGGAGAAAGAGTCAACCTTTCAGGCCTTTGTTAGGGTTAACAACTGGGGGGTACGGGGAAAGAGGGGGAGTGGGATGAACTGGGTTGGTCTTTGAGCTGGTACAGACTTGATAGGTTGAATAACCTCTGTCGGTCCTGTATTCTCGGATCCTGACACTGCTGGACCTTCCACAATCTCCTGTTTTCATGTGGTTCTTGCTGCTGCCGCTCACCCGCATGGGAGGCTGGTCTGTGTATCACTCCATTTACTGAGATTGTGTTAAACTAACTGCAGCCCCTCAACCAACTTCCTCTTTCCTGATCAGACATCAGCTGTTTTTTTCTTTTCTAAGACCACTAACTGTCAAAGCAGTATATACTTAAAAAAAATTCTGTTTATCTGCCACATGGAATCTGACTCATTTTCTCCTCTTTAATTAGCTTTTGTCTCTCTCTCCCTCTCTCTCTCTTTTATTCTCGCTCTCTCTCACTCTATGCATCTATTCCTTTCGCCTATCACTATGTTCCTCCCTCTATGCCATCCAACTCCAAAATTTCCCATAACTAACCAAGGGCTCTCTGTGACCATTTCTACTTCCTGTACAGACACACTCTGACCACACCATTTCTTGCTCATTCATATTGCTGTTCATTTACAGACCCTCCCTGACAAGTCACATTTCTGTTCATTTACAGATCCTCCCTGACAAGTCACATTGCTGTTCATTTACAGACCCTCCCTGACAAGTCACATTTCTGTTCATTTACAGACTCTCCCAGACAAGTCACATTGCTATTCATTTACAGACCCTCCCTGAAAAGTCATGTTGTTGTTCATTTACAGACCCTCCCTGACAAGTCACATTGTTGTTGAGTTCCAAACCCTCCTTGACAAGTCACATTGCTGTTCATTAACAGACTCACCTTCGACCGTCACAATTTCTCCTCCATTTAGAGACATTCTCTGACTAGTTCCAATTTCTTCTCCAATTACAGGCGCTCCATAATCAGTCAAAAATTCCCCTTGATATTTCTGAATGGGAACAGCTTAAAGGGAGTAGAGGATCAGAACAGTAAAGAGGTGGGTGATTCCAGCTAACAATTTGTCTTCGTAAATCAGTAGACTTGAGAGTCCAGTGTCAACAATTTTAGTACCTTTTTAAGAAATACAAGCTGAGCAGATTCTCTGTCCTCTACCGTATATTATATTGATCCATCAATCAGAGTAAACATGCAAGTCCCGTGTGTCCACAATCACTTACACGAGGTCAGCCCGCTGGATGGAACCTCGGGCACCCTGAGCTTGATCTCCGGTGTCTCCAGTCCCGACTGCCCCCTTACATCAGTGTCCCCTCAGTTTTATACCCTGTAGTGATCCAGCTCTGGCCCCTGACTCTTCTTTGTCTTCTCTGCTGGGTTTTGGCAGGAAGTGAGGAAAAGACAGCAGGAATTTCTCTAACCTGTGATTTACAAGGAGACATTCCCTGGTTCCCAGCAGTTACTTTTCTTCACGAATGTTCTCATTCTCCAAAAACTCCCCTGCCCACTGTTAATTCTGTTATGTATGATAGTTACACAATTATAGGTATAAACATCACACATTATAATCTGATCTATTCTATTCCTCACTCTGGTTTCAGTTTATATTGTGGTTAATAACAGACAAACTCTGAACTTTTCCCTGATCTGATTCGAGTTTCCAATGAGCTGATTCTGTGCAATGGAATGTCTTATCAGTGTTGCCATGGTGACCTGTCTGCAGTGAAGAGCCTGTTTGAGTTTCTAACTCAGACTAAACTTCTCTATCCCATAACACACGTTATATCAGAGAATTTACCTCAAAGTATTTTAGCCATGTTACAAGGGGTTCAGGTACACAGATCTTTAAGTTTGAAGGCAAATTTAAAATGCTGTTTGAACCTGTTACTCCACTTTTCTTTATGAAATTAACTTGTAAATCATTGGTTAAGCTGCATTTAGAATATTGAGTCAAATCTTGGGCATCTTATAACAGGAATGATGTCAAGGCCATGGAGAGGGTGCAGGGGAGATTCACAGATGACACCACGGATGAGAGCCTCCAGCTAAAAAGGGGTCCATTCGGCCCATTGTGCCTTTGACAGCTCTTTGGAAGAGCGATCTGAATAGTCACTCCCCTACTGTTTCCCCATGGCCCTGTCAATGTTTTCCTTCAAGCATTTCTCCAATTCCCTTTTGAAAGTTACTGTTGAACCTGCTCCCAACAAACGTTCAGACAATGTATTCCAGATGATAACAACTGACTGTGGAATGAAATGGTTTCTCATGGTGACCTGTCTGCTGTGAAGCTCCTGTTTGAGTTTCTAACTTAATCACAATTTCTCTTTCCCAGTTGGAGTGACTGGAGAAACTGGGGGTCTTTTCATTAGAACTAAGCAAGATGAGAGAAGATGTGAGAAAGGAGTTCAAAACTGCATCAAGGACATGATCCAAAATATTCCTGACACTCCTTGTCCTTCAGGATCTGTGTCCAGGGGGAAACTGATGGTTTTATCTCATCATCATTGAGGTCAACAACTACTGTCAGACTCAAACACTCTCCAATCAAATACAGCATGGATTAGGTACAGAGTAAACCCATCAGCCTGTCCCCCGGATACAGATACTGAGGGACAGGGAGTGTCCGGGACAATGACATTTCTCACTCATTAAGGTAGAAATTGACCCTGTAACTCTCCCCATTAATCCTGAGCTCCACACGGCTCGAATCCTTCTCCTGTTTCCCTCCCTGTAACAGCACTGAGCTAAAGCCAGACCATAATGAGCAGGGCTCAGGGAGAATGGTTACTAAGCACTGCAGTGATGTCATAAAGCAGCGTCATTCAGCCCAGCTGGTCCTCTCCCTGTCCCTTTAAAGGTGGAAAACTGGGACATCCCATCTCCAAACACATCCGACCCTGTTCACACTGAGAATCCCAGGGTGGGGAACTGGGACATCCTGTCTCCAAACACATCCCACCCTGTTCACACTGAGAATCCCAGGGTGGAGAACTGGGACATCCTGTCTCCAAACACATCCCACCCTGTTCACACTGAGAATCCCAGGGTGGAGAACTGGGACATCCTGTCTCCAAACACATCCCACCCTGTTCACACTGAGAATCCCAGGGTGGAGAACTGGGACATCCTGTCTCCAAACACATCCCACCCTGTTCACACTGACAATCCTAGAACTTGGGAGGTGACAGCACGTTCGAACAGTGTAGGGAGGAGAGGGAAGTTGGAGATGGGGCAGTAGTTTGCAAGAATGGTGGGATCAAAGGTTTGTTGTTGAGGAGGCGGTGATGATGGCAGATCTGAGGCAAAGAACAGCACCTGAAGAGAGAGAACTGGTAACCATGTCTTCAAACATGGGGAAGTTGGGTGATCAGCAGTTTAGTGGGAATAGGGTCGATGGAGCAGGAGGTGGGTCTCATGGACAAGATGAGCATTGGGAGGACATGAGGGGAGATGGAAGAGAAACTGGAGAAAGATGTAGGTCCAGGGCTCAGAAAAGGGGGATCTTTAGAGACAGTTTGTCCCGGTGGGGTAGTGGAAGGGAATAAAGCAGCAGAGGCAGCTGATCGGATTGTCTCAATCTTAGTGACAAAGAAGCTCCATGAGCTCCTCACACTTGTTTTTGGAGGTGAGGATGGAGGAAACAGGGGAGAAGGAGAGCCCTTCAAATGGAACTAACAGAGATGTTCAACAGATTCAACACACACTGTATATAACAAAAAGCTGATTTATTTAACATCATCCAGAATATTAGGAGTCGATGAACATCAGCAGAAACAGACCCCGAAGAACATGGTTCAGTCTGGATGTGATTAACAACAAAATCCAATCACTACAGCTGTGGCTCAGTTCATAGCACCCTCGCCTTTGAATCAGAGGGTTGTGGGTTCATGTCCCACTCCCGGAAACTGAGAACTGTGATTGTACTCGCAAAGAGTTACAATCTGTGACTGTTGATAACTCGAAAGAGTTACTTGTGAACTCGCTGGTGTCTCAGCAGGTGGGATGAGGTAGTGAATCGCTTCCCACAATTAGAGCAGGTGAACAGCCTCTCCCCAGTGTGAATCCATTGGTGAACGGTGAGCTCAAATGATGTCTTGAATCCAGTCCCACAGTGAGAGCACCTGAACGGTCTCTCGTCAGTGTGAACACGTTGATGGGACATCAGGTTCCCGGAACTTTTATAGCACTTCCTGCAGTCTGGGCATTTAAAAGGACTCCCGTCAGTGTGAACTCGCTGGTGTGTCAGCAGTTAAGATGATTGAGTGAATCCCTTCCCACACTTGGAGCAGGCGAACGGTTTCTCATCAGTGTGAAGATTCCAAGAACTTTTATAGCACTTCCCACAGTCTGGGCATTTAAAAGGTCTCTCCCCAGTGTGAAGTCGTTGGTGTGTCTGCAGGTGGGATGACTGAATGAATCCCATCCCACACTCAGAGCAGGTGTACGGCCTCTCCCCAGTGTGAATTCGCTGGTGCACAGTGAGCTGAGATGATGTTTTGAACCCAGTTCCACAGTGAGAGCACCTGAACAGTCTCTCGTCAGTGTGAACACGTTGATGGCACATTCGTTCTCTGGAACTTTTATAGCACTTCCCACAACCTTGGCATTTGAAAAGTCTCTCCTCAGTGTGAACTTGCTGGTGTGTCAGCAGATGGGATGACTGAGTGAACCTCTTCCCACACTGGGAGCAGGTGAACGGCCTCTCCCCAGTGTGACTGCGCTGGTGTATAGTGAGATCAGATGATGTCTTGAACCCAGTCTCACAGTGAGAGCACCTGAACGGTCTCTCGTCAGTGCGAACACGTTGATGGAACATCAGGTTCCTGGAACTTTTATAGCACTTCCCACAGTCTGGGCATTTAAAAGGCCTCTCATCAGTGTGAACTCACTGGTGTTTCCGCAGGTGGGATGACTGAGTGAATCCTTTACCACATGTGGAGCAGGTGAATGGTCTCTCCCCAGTGTGACTGCGCTGATGCTTTTCCAGGTCAGATAGGTATTTGAATCCCTTCCCACAGTCCCCACATTTCCATGGTTTCTCTCCGTTGTCAGTGCATTTATGTCCCATCAGGTCAGATGATCGGCTAAAGCCTCGTCCACACACAGAACACGTGTATGGTTTCTCCCCACTGTGAATGGTGTTTTTTCCTTCCATGTTCAAAATCCAATCATATTCAGGTTGCGATAAATTGGGTGACTCCGTCAGATCCTGATGTGATGTTTAGTTTGAGTTTCCCGACTGCAAATCCTCCCCTTCTAACACTCTGTGAAATTGATTTAAAACAGAAAAAAGGAGTGAAAGAGAACCCACAAAAACACAAAGGCAGGTTGTGAAATTGAGCTGAATGAATCTGGGAATTTGTGGGGCCGGCACTAGGAAAAAGTGACCATGAAAACTGCTGGATTGTCATAAAAACCCAACTGGTTCACTAATGTCCTTCAGGGAAGGGAACCTGCCACCCAGTCTGGGCCTACACAAGACTCTGGTGTCAAAAATAAAACAAGTGTTAGGGGCAGCAGGAGACCACATGGCCCTTCGAGCCTGCTCCGTCATTCAATATGATTGTGGCTTCTCTTGGGCATCAACTCCACTTTCCCACCCACTCCCCATATCCCTCAACTCTCTGAGAGACCAAAAATCTCCCCATCTCAGCCTGAAATATATTCAATGATGGAGCATCCACAACCCGCTGGGCTGGAGAACTCTATGTGACAGATGGAGAAAAGGAGAGAGAGAGAAAGTCAGAGAGGGGAGTGGGAGAGGCAGGGGGTGAGGAGAGGGCTTTTCATAGACCTACAAATAAACCAGAACTTTGACAGAATCTGCCAAACCTTCAACCTCTACCCCTGAGAAGGACCAGGGTAGCAGGTGTATGTTAACACCATCACCTCCAAGTTCCCCTCCAAGTCACACACCCTCCTGACTTGTCTGACATCCAGTACTGGATGAACAGAAATTTCCTCCATTTAAATATTGGGAAGATTGAAGCCATTGTCTTCAGTCCCCACTACAAATTCCACTCCCTAGCAACCGACTCCAAACCTCTCCCTGACAACTGTCTGAGACTGAACCAGACTGTTCACAACCATGGAGAAATATTTCACCCCAAGATGAGCTTCCAACCACATATCCACATCATCACCAAGACCGCCTATTTCCACCTCAGTAACGTCGCCCGACTCCACCCCTTATTTTCAAATTTCTGCATGGCTGCTCCCTATTGCTGGAATCTCCTCCAGCATCACAACCCTCGGAGATATCTGCGCTCCTCTAATTTGGCCCACTGAGCATTCCTGATTTCTATTGTTCCACATTCGTGCCCATTCTGTCACTTTCCAAGGCTCCAAGCTCTGGAATTCACTCCCTAAACCTCTCCCATTCTCTACCTCATTTTCATCCTTTAATTTACTCTGTAAAACCCACTTCTTTGACCAAACGCTTGATCACCTGCCCTAATATCTCCTCATGTGGCTCAGTGTCAAACCTTGCTTTGTAACATTTCTGTGAAATGCCTTGGAACATTGTCTTACATTAAAAGTGCTTTATAAATACAAATTGTTGTTGTTGATTTGGACAAATACCACTGTTCCTTCATCATCGCTGGGTGAATAACCTGTAACTCCTTACCTAACAGCATTGTGGGAGCACCTTCACCACACGGACTGCAGCGGTTCAAGAAGGTCAAACATCATCTTCTCCACAGGCAACTGGGGATTGGCAATATTTGCTGGTATCTGTGGAGAGGGAAACAAAGTAAACATTTCAGGGTTTGCAGAATGATTTAAAGGGAGTAAAAATGCTGCAGAATTTGATGATCTACATAAGCTCAGAAGTGGAATTGAAATGGACTATAGTGCAGGAAAAACAATTCCTGACTGTGAAAGATACCGTGGGAAGATAAAGCTGGGAACCAGCAGCACATGGTCAGGGGATGGGCAGCAGTGGAAACCTCATTGAGACACAGTCAGCAGAAGTAACAATAAAATACTAACATAACTCAAATAGATCCATTATTAGAGACAGAGGAAGGTGGACAATGGCAGAGAGGTGATCAGGGAGGGCAGAGGTGAAACAAAGCAATGGAAGGACATGGAATTAGATCCACAGTAAAGGAGCCACACCAGCCCCGGAGACTTGGAACCTCTCACAGAAAACAGCACAGCACTAAAAGCTCTAAATTTTAGATGGATGGTGAAAAATACTCACCTCTGAAACAATATCACCATTTTCAAATTTAAACTCTCCTGCTGGAGCCTGCAGCTGAAAAGATATCAGAAGCGCTGGAGTCAGAGAAAAATCTCCCAGTTGAGGAAATACCCGGGGAGCGGGGTGATGTCACCGTGTAATTGTCGATGTGTGATGATGTCACCGTGTAATTGTTGATGTGTGATGATGTCACAGACACAGAACATCTGGGTCTGTGCAAACCAGTGATCACCACACATTATGAAGGATGTGAGGGTACTTGAGAGGGGGCAGAGGAGATTTATCAGAATGGGTCGCGGGATGAGGGATTTTAATTGTAAGATTAAATTCAAGAAACTGGGGTTGTTCTCCTTGGAGTAAAGAGATTGAGGGGAGATTTGATAGAGGTGTACAGGATTATGAAAGGCAGTTAAATAAAAGCTGTTCCCATTAGCTGATTATGAAAGGATTAAGGGACAGAGATTTAAGATTTTAGGTACGATCCACAATGTGAGGAAGAGATTTTTTACCCAGTAACTGAAAATGACCGCAATGCTTACATTCAAAGGCTGGTGCTATTCAGGTCCTGGTGAATCAAGAGACTTTCAGATTTTCACGTGATGTTTGGTTTCAGTTTCTCATCTCCCTCAAGTATCCCTTGAGTTCCCCGTCTTCTAACATCCTGTAAATGGAATTCAAAAAATCCATCAAGGTCAATCCAGGATTGAAATTCAGAAAGAACAAACGTTTCTCTTGGTTTGAGTTTGCTGTGTGTAAATCCTCCCCTTCTAACCACCTGTAAAAGGAGTTTCCAAAATCCATCCCTGTCAGTCCGGGATAGAAATGCACAATATGCTCTCCTCCTGCTACTTAGACCAGGATGATCGCGCATGCGCCCTGATGCACATTGCCCCCTATAAAGATGGCGGCCGTTACCCAGGGCCTGGCAAAGGGCCTGATTTTTTCGGCCCGTTCTCTGCAAACACAAGACCGGTACCTTGTTATTTGGAGTCTGAGGCCTGAACTATGTCTTTATGAAGCCTCCCTGCCCACTCCGCTGGCTCCATTCCTCCTCACACATCCACTAACTCTGTTAGTGTGCTCCACTCGACATTCTCTCACCCGCTCTGAGCAGCTTCAGTCACAGACCAGCACTGCGCATGCTCATGGATCCGACCGCAATGCGCATGCCCCACCACACAAAGCACTGCGCATGCGTATGGCGCTGTTGTTGTGAAGATAGGGCACATTCTGCCCCGCAGCGAATGCTGGGTTGCCGCTCCGCCATTGAAAGAGCACGTTGCAGTACAGAAACCTCTGTCCTGTAATCAGAATACGATGGGTGCCATAGGGGCAAGACATAAAATTGTTGAATCAATGATACAACGGCCAAATTGCTCTGGGGTCCACTGCAATTCTCACCTGGATGCAGAACAAACCCCGACAGTTAGATCTGAACTCAGTGTAGTCTCAGCAGATGGGGTGAGCTGGTAACATTTCCCCCGATACATGGAACATTTAAACCGTGTCTTGCCAGCATCTCTGCTCTGATTGTGGATCAAATCTTTTGAACTTTTAAAGTTGGAATGTTAACGTGTGGGCAAACTGAAAAAAGCACTTTGCACACGTGATGTATCTGAATGGTCTCCCACCAGCAAGACTGCGTTGCTGTGTCAGTAAATGGGATGAGAGTGAATCCCTTTCCAATTCTAACTGGGGAACAATCTGTTTACAGTGTGAGTTTACCTACACATTTTCAACTCAAACATGGATCTCGAAATCGACTGGTAATGGGTTCCACATTCTTAGCACTACATAAGAAAAAGGAACAGGAGTAGGCCATTCGGCCCCTCAAGCCTACTCCGCCATTTAATAAGATCATGGCTGACCTGATAGTCACCTGAAATCTGTATCCCACCTATCACTGATAACATATCACCCCCTTGCTTCCCAAGGATATATCGACCTCTGCCTTAAAAATGTTCAAAGACTTTGCTTCCACAGCCTTTTCAGGAACAGAGTTCCAAAGTTTCACGACCCTCTGAGAGAAAAAAAATTGCCTCATCATCATTTTAAATGGGTGACCCCTTGTTTTTAAACAGCGATTCCGAGTTCTAGATTCTCTCACAAGGGGTAACATCCTCTCCAAATCCGCCCTGTCAAGTACCCTGAGGATCTTATATGTTTCACTGATCAGGTAAAGTAAAGCAAAATACTGCAGATGCTGGCTATCTGAAATAAAAACAGAAAATGCTGGAATTCTCAGCAGATCTGGTAGTGACTGTGGAGAGAGAGAAATGGTTTTCATTTCAGGTCTGTAACCTTTCATCAGAACTGCACTGCATCTGAAATGTTAATAATGCCTCTCAATCCAAAGATGCTGCCAGATGTAGTAAAGGAACTCAAGAGGGAAATGAAAATCCCCTTTGAGGAATAGAATCCAACGTGAATGAAGGGTGAACTGCCCGACTGACCAGAGAAAGTCAAGGTACCTTTCCCTTTAAGACGCTGGAACAGTGACTCTAATGTTATCAGTGAAATTAACTGATTTGAGACATTGAAAGGATTCCCGTTACTGCACATCAGGAATTCAAACCTAATATCGGCTTCGGAACAATCAGAATGCTCGGTATCAGTCAAGACAATGAAAGGCTCGAAGGGAGATGGCACCGGTTGTAGGAGAGCTGGTTCCCGGTGACATGGATGTGTCTACAGTGGGTGGGATCAGACTGTTTCCATGTATCCACAATGAATGTCCCACCCTTTATTTTGGAAGAGTAAAACTGATAGAGCGCAACAACAATCTGGGTAGTGGCAATCTGAAGATTAGACTCACTGACACCCCGGTTGGGATACCTTGTCAGTTAGGTTTGTGTAAGTGTCTGTGGCGCAATTGGTCAGCGTGTTTGCCTGTTAACTGAAAGGTTGGTTATTCAAAACCACCCGGGGGGGTGAAGATTTTTACTGTTTTTCCCCCTCATCACCAATCATTGCCACACAGTTCCGGGTTGTCATTGGGTACTTGGGCTGCAAGATATCCCCAAACGGTGGCAGGTCTTTTGTTGTCCAGTGAGCTCCCACAAAAACAGCTTCTTTTTAAAATTACTTTTTCTGTCAAATACAATGAGAAAAGATTTGGACCCATTATGTACCTTCATCTAACCCATTAGAAATCCATGAAATTGTTGGAATCAAACGAAACCCATCAATTATTCTCTCTTCCTCAGCTCCACAGTGAGTGAGACAGGGAAAAGCAGCAAAGCAGCAATATTCCGGCCCCGCACTCTCCAATCACCCGCTGCCAGCAGAAAGCGGCGACTGCACCGTCAGTCAGCGGGTTACTACCCATCCCTGGAACGCGAGAACCTCCAATCCGGGCCAAACCTCCCCATACACCGAGCACAGACTCAGGAAAACGCAGGTAGATTATATCCCGGTCACTAAACCTCCGAGCAGCATTTACAGAATACCCGAGTGAGTGAGTCACAAATAAAAGTCACACAAACTTTCTAAACTTTTCACTGTAAAATTCCTTCATTTTATTGAAAAGCTGACTGTTGTGAATCTGAAAATGAGCTCGATAGGATTTGTGTTACCAAGTGACTTGTTTTCCATTGTTTGTCCATCAGGTTTGGATTTCAATTTGTGTTGGATGTTGATGCGAATCTGATTTCAAAATGAGGACACAAAGCAGCCAAATATTAAAGGCAGGAGAAAGTGCTGAGGAAAATCGATCACAGTTCTTGGAAGGAGGTGCAGCTAAGAAGTGGAAGATGTGAATGATGTTATTGATGATTGAGGGGAATGCATTGCAACTTTGGGGCATTTGTAGGCCGATTGTGTTCCACACTTTTAAATTCCGACCAAGCTGAGGTATCAGGTAGAAAGCAGCAGGTTTAGCCATGTATGTTGAGATACGAAACAATTCTTTTCCTTCCTGGCTAGCTCAGTCGGTTGAGCGTGTGACTTTTAATGTCGGGGTTGTGGGTTCGATTTCCATGCTGGTGCTGTAATACTTTAACGATCTGAATAAGAGCCGTACGGACTGGAAACATTGGCCCTGTTCATCGCTTCAGCTGCTGATTTTTCCAGCATATTTTGCTTTTGTTTCAGATTTCCATCATTCGCAGTAATTTGCTTTTATCTTTTTACTTTGAAATCTTGCTGCTTAAATAAAACAACAACTAATCACTGCGGCTCCTGTGAAACGTACAAGGCAGACATTCATCACTGAAAGCAACTGACACACGTCAAATTCAAAGTACTTTCATGTCGCATCTCTTTCTGCTTCTGTCTCGCCCCCAGCTCCCTCTGCCCGTCCAGCTCCCAGGTCAATTCGCTGCTTGATGCAGACACAGTCGATTCGTAGGAATTGGTAAAACTCGTGGGTAAAGAGACACCTGGATCTCACCTTCCTGGTTCTCCCAGATACTAATTACAGGAATGTGCACAGTGCCGATTATCCACAGTCACTCTCCTCCCAGTTGTTCAGCTGTTTAAATGATTTTCACACTGGCTTTCAATGTGAAGAAAGCAGAGCTGTGATCAGTTGATATTGTTCAGCAGATGTACTGCAGGAAGGTACATGACAGGCCGATGGTAACAGTGTTCTTTGGATGCGGTGAGCTCCAGTGAAGGATTGGCACCATTAATGTGTCGCTCAATTAGTCTCGTGATAAATCTCGTGCTGGAAATTACAAGAAAACTCGCTGAATTTGCTCCGTGTTTTAGTTTCAAAAGAGCCGAAAACAAGGTAAGAAAGTACATCTCGCTAGAGTCAGTTATAAAATGGCAGAATGACCCGTGCTGTTGGGAAACATAAAATTATAGAAAGTCACAGCACAGAAAGAGGCCATTCGGCCGGGCGTGCTGCTTTCAAAGAGCAGTAGTGATTGTTTGATCTATCAGGATTGATATTTGTGCCAGTGCAAACAGTAGGCAGCAAAATTCGTTCTTCTCCCACCCATATTTTGCGTCACACCAACATTTCTATAGTCAGTGCTTTGCAACCAGCCCTTCTCCTCCTCTTCCTTCATTCCCTCACTCCACTTGAACCAAGTGTGATGTTTTCCAGCTCTTGAGGTGCCCTTAAACCCTCACTCCTCTGATTCTGGTGGGGCTTTTAAACGTTTACAAACAATGAATAATCAACACTCGTTCCAAAAAACGAAATAACTCGACATTCCCTGACCGGAAATCGAACCCGGGCCGCGGCGGTGAATGCGCCGAATCCTGACCACTAGACCACCAGGGAAGTTGGGCTGATATTTTTCGATTTGGCTTATCTACGCTGCTTTTGCCTATTGTTTTCCAGTTCAGATTTCTTTCACCTCAAAACTGCCTGTTTCGGTTCAAGATAAACGACTTCTTCAGCCAATGAAAACAACGGTTGCTGTGATCTGGAACATGAAATCGACAGTGAGGTGAAATAGCCCCACAAGCTGCACATGCGCAACTTTCAATTTCCAAAACTCGCTGTTGGTCCAATGGAAGCGCCGATTCCCAGTCACTGGACATCAGGGAAACGACCAATAAGGCTTGACATTTGGATTAGGGAGGCAACTTTTGACATTTATTTTTCATTCCCGACCTCCTTCAGAGACAACTTTCTCCGACTAATTGGTCTGTTTAGGTTGAACACAAGCGACTTCTTCACCAATGAGAAAAACAATTGCTGTTAGCTGGAACATGAAATACTTTCCTCCTTTAAGACAGCTGTTATAACCTCCCCCTTTGAACGAGCTTTTAGTCATCTGACCGAATATGTGGCTCAGTTTTACACTTTGTAATATAATGATTCTGGGGAACGCCTTGTGACGTTTCATTAGGTTAAGGCGCTTTATAAATATAAGTTGTTGTTGTAGGATATATATATAGAGAGGGCCACTCTCCTGTTTTATCGTTCACGCTGATACTTTTCTCAGCGACATTTTAACATGAATTCACACAACTAATGTGAATCAAGTTTGCGACGTTAAAAACGTTTTAACCCCCTCAGGGAACTGAACCACATTGACAATCGCAGAGGAGCAGACACAGAGAGATATACACCGAGAGTGACAGAGGCCTAAGGAGAGACACACACCCAGAAAGCAAGGGTGTTATCAACTTGGCTCAGTGTTTGTTCCATTTCCGAAAGCAAATTCCCTGAATGCTGACAAATGAATGGGAATCAGAAAATACGGACGTATTTTGATGGGTTTCCTTCTAATTAACTGATAATTCGTTTGGTTAAAATCAACAATGGTGAAAACTTTAGTCAGCAAGATTCCAACCCTTGTGCTCATGTTTACAAAAATTTAAATTATCGTGATTTCGCTCACACTCATCTAAACAAGCTTGGATAATGCTCTTGTCAGGTTTCAAACCGCAGCTCCATCATATGTGAAGTGAATATGACCCCCACTCGCCTCTATAAACCCTGCGCTGTAAAGATCCCAATGGAGCTGTCTGGAATGTTAAGCGGTGACGTCATGCAGCACCACTTTGGGTCTTTGTTTTGAAGAAATGGAATTCGGCTGTTCTCATTAGGAATGCTGGAGACAGACTGATCAACAATGTCATCATCAAATGGCACAGCGCAGTAAGAGGACCTTCCATCCATCGTGTCTATGTCAGTTTTGTACAAAGAGCTTTATAATTTATGACAATTTCCTTCTCTTTCTCCTTAGCCCTGCACAATTCCCATTTGGAAACTCCATGTTAAGAAAACCAATATTGAAAGCTTCAGCTCGTTCCTCACCTGAGCCAATACGTACTACTTGCTTCAGGCACTGACGTTTGCAGTGAAGGAGAACAAAGCAATATAATTTACAGGCTAGCCTGGATCTTTTTCTATTCATTCACGGGATGTGAGATCCGCTGTCTAGGTCAGCATTTGTTGCCCATCCTTATTTGCCCTTGGGAAGGTGGTCTGCCTTCTTGAACCGTTGCAGTCCATGTGGTGTAGGTACACCAACAGTGCTGTTAGGAAGGGAGTTCCAGGATTTTGACCCAGCAACAGTGAGGGAACGATGATATATTTCCAAGTCAGGATGGTGAGTTACTTGAAGGGGAACTTCCAGGTGGTGGTGTTCCCATGTGTCTTCTGTCCTTGTCCATCTGGCTGGTAATGGTCGTGGGTTTGGACACTGGTGTCTCAGGAGCCTTGGTGAATCCCTGCAGTGCATCTTGTAGAAGGCACACACTGCCGCTACTGTGCGTCAGTGGTGAAGGGAGTGAATGTGGATGTGGTGCCAGTCAAGTGGACTGTTTTGCCCTGGACAGTGCCCAGCCTCTTCAGTGTTGCAGGGGCTGCCCTCATCCAGGCAAGTGGGGAGAATTCCATCACACTCCTGACTTGTGCCTTGCAGATGGTGGACAGGCTTTGGGGAGTCAGGAGGTGAGTTACACGTTGCACGATTCCTAGTGTCTGACCTGATCTTGTAGTCACAGTGTTTATATGGCCCGTCCAGTTCAGTTCCTGGTCAATGGTAACCCCCAGGATGTTGATAGTGAGGGATTCAGATATGGTAATGCCATTAAACATCAAGAGCGATGGTTGGATTATCTCATGTTGGAGATGGCCATTGCCTGACACTTGTATGGTGCGAATGTTACATGCCGCTTGTCAGCCCAAGCCTGGATATTTCCCACGCCTTGCTGCATTTGGACATGGATTGCTGCAGTATCTGAGGAGTGGGGCATGGCTGAACATTGTGCAATCATCGGCAAACTTCCCCACTGACTGACCTTTAACAACAACTATCATCTTCCTTTGTGCTAGGTATGACTCCAACAAGTGGAGAGTTTCCCCTGATTCCCATTGACTCCAGTTTTGCTAGGGCTCCTTGATGCCACACTTGGTCAAATGCTGCCTTGATGTCAAGGGCTGTCACTCTCACCCCATCTCTGGAGTTCTGCTCTCTTGTCTATGTTTGAACCAAAGCTGTAATGAGGTCAGGAGCTGAGTGGTCCTTACGGAACCCAAAAGGGGCATCAGTGAGCAGGTTATTGCTCCGTCAGTGCCGCTTGATAACACTGTTGATGACCCCTTCCATTACTTTACTGGTGATGGAGAGTAGACTGATGGGGCGGTTATAGGCTGGGGTGGATCATTCTCACTCTTTCATTCCCAGTTTGGTAGAAAGAACGAGGAGAGACATGATAAATTGCAGGGTTTCGGGGAAAAGGTTGACAAGATGGGCAGAAAGACCGCTTTCACTGCTGTAACCATTGTATGAATTCATATAAATAATGCGATAATCAGGGCAACTTCTGTAGTCGTGGCCGAGTGGTTAAGGTGATGTACTAGAAATCCAGTGGGTTACCCTACGCAGGTTCGAATCCTGCTGACTACGTTTTCCATTACTTCCGATTTTGACCGCGCGAATTAATGATCGATGAATCGAGGAAAAGAGATCCAAACACATCCGTGGTCTCTTATTTCCATTCATTTCTCGGCCTTCTGCAAATCTCCAGTCGGAACTGGAAAAAAAAATTAGCCAATTTGGTGACATGATTTCATTCTGGCATGTGTCTCTCCTTAGGCCCGTCAGTCTCGGTGTATACCTGTTTGTGTTCCTCTGTGTGGGTCAATGTGGTTCAGTTCCCTTAGGAGGTGAAAACATTTTTATGAACACAAATTGTATTCACATTAGCTATGCAAATTCACATTACAATGTTATAGTGAAAAATATCAGGATGAAAGGTGAAAGAGGAGTTTGTCTCTTTCTATATATGGACTACAACAACAAATTATATTTATAAAGCTCCTTTTACTTAATGAAACGTCACAAGGCGTTCCCCAGGAGCATTATATAACAAAGTGTGACACCGAGCCACATACTCGGTCAGATGACTAAAAGCTCGGTCAAAGGGGGAGGCTCTAAGAACTGTCTTAAAGGAGGAAAGTATCGATTTCATGTTCCAGCGAACAGCAATGGTTCTTTCATTGGCTGAATACGTCACTTATATTCAACCGACATAGACCATTTGGTCAAAGAAACTTGTCCTTGGTGAAGTTTGTAAAAGTAAACTCCACTACAATTTGGCGGCCTATAAACAGCGCCCACCAATGTTTGCTGCCTCTCGCTGTTTCTTAGCTCCACCCAAACTGATTCTACATCTTGATCCTTCAATCTAAGATCCTCTTTCACTAATGTACTGATCTCGTTCCTTGTTTACAGCGCGACCCCGCCTCGTTTTCCTTTTTGCCCATTCTTCCTAAATGACGAATATCTTTGAATATTCAGATCAACCAATCACACTGTTCTTTGAAAGCAGCACACAGGGCCGAATGGCCTCTTTCTTTGCTGTAACTTTCTGTCATTTTATGTTTTCTAACACCACGGTTAAGATGAACTTTCTTATCTTCCATGTGATGCTTTGAATTCAAGACAATTAGCAAATTCAGCGAGTTTTCTTATCATTTTGAGCACAGAATTTGGAACTGGACTCGTTGAACGACATTTAAATGGTCTCAATCGTAAGAAGCAGCTCACTGACTCCAAACAGGCACCGTGAGCGTCAGCCTGTTGTGTGCATTCTTGCTGTACATCTTCTGAGCTATAAGCTAATCACAGCTCCACTTTCTGCACATTGAATGACAGTGTGAAAATAAGCACAATTTCAAATCTTAACTATGCATATTAGTGATTTTCTTTGTGTGCCAATGTGGTTCAGTTTCCCACTTTCACCAACCAAACATTATCCACGTTAGTTCTCTGACTTCATATCAGCAAAAAAAAAAGCAGTTAACAGGACATTTCTCTCTTTATTTTGAGTGGAGACTGTTCAGCAACTAAACTTCTGGATGTTACAAAGCAGAGGATGATTGAAGTTTTCACATGATCTCATTAAGTAGCTGAGAATGCTCGAGGGGCCGAATGGCTAATTCCTGATCATTTTTTTAATATTCTAATTCAGTGTCAATGTTGGTGAAGACAATGTTTGTGTCTAATCTGAATGTGGTAGTGAGGCCGAGCGAGCTCAGCCGCTGGTTCAGGTTTCGATCTCTCTGGTGATTTGGGTTTTACTCCCACTGCTGCCAAACTTTCTGGTGGTTTGTTATTTGAGGCGCTTCCCAAAAACTCTCCGTGCGGTGAAGGAGCAGCTGAGCTGTGCCGTGTTGTATTTCAGTTGGAAGAATAAGGAGAGACAGTGTAAATCCCAGGGTGACTGGGAAAAGGTGGGACAATGGCACGGACTGGAAGACCTTCTTTCACTGGAACTCGCTGTTTTCATTCTATTATTTTAAACCAACAACATGCAGCCTTTACCCAGTTGTCCTGGCCGAGTGTTTGAGGCGTTTTTCCACGTGGTTCCAATCCTGCCAACTCCCCTTCTTCTCAATCCTGATTGACACAAACTGTCAGCAGAATAAATTATCAGTCAAATGAAAAAGAAAACCACCCAAACACCCCCGTGTTTCTGGCTTCAGTTCATCTGCAAACATTCACTACATTTGGAGTCTGAAATGGAACAATAATTGGCCAAGTTGGTGACATCCTTGCTTTCTGGGTGTTTGTCTCCCCTTCGGCCTCTGTCACTCTCGGTGTATGTGTCGGTGTGTGTTCCTCTGTGTGTGTCAATGCGGTTCAGTTCCCCGAGGGGATGGACACATATTCACCATCACAAACTTGATTAACATTGGTTGTGCAACTTCATATTAAAATGGCAAAGAGAAAAATATCAGGATGAACGATGCAAGTGGAGTTTACAATGTTTGAAAGGAGGTGCAGCAAAGAAGCGGAAGATGTGAATGATGTTATTGATGATTGAGAGGAATGCATTATTACCTTGTGGATTTTGTAGGTCGATTACCTTCCACAGCTGAAATTCAGAACAAGCTGAGGCTCCAGGAGGAAACCTCCCTGAATTTTCACATAGGAAATAACGCGCGTGCATGCCCGGCTCGGCTGTGACAGAGACAGGGCGGGCAGAAGACCCTCTTTGTCTGCTGTAACCATTCTATGAATTCATATAAATAATACAGGCTTACTGCCAAGATCTGTAGTCGTGGCCGAATGGTTAAGGTGATGCACTTCAAATCTATTGGGGTTACCCCGCGCAGGTTCAAATCCTGCCGTCTATGTTTTCCATTATTTCTGATTTCAACCATTGATCTCAGAAACAGTAAATGGAATCGACATTTTCACAACACCTGCAGTAGCAAAGTTTGACCAGTGGATGGCAGTGAAACCGTGATTGCTCACATCACATGAAGCAGGCGCTGTCTCAATTATTACTGCATTTGGCACTGTCTCTGTTCATGTTAAATTAGACGCCGTTTCTGTTTCTATTGCACTAGGACATGTCTATGATCATATTAGAGAAGGTCATCTCTCAGTTGTTTCTGTAATTGGCTCAATCTCAGTTGTTTATGTACTGGGCTAGGGCCACAATACAGTTGGCACTATCTCAGTCATGACTGCACTGAAGCAGGTCTCGACTAGAGTTACAATAGGCCATGCCCCAGTTGGCACTGCACTAGAGCTTGTCTCTGGTTATAGAAAACTAGAACATGTTTTTATTTGCATTTCACAAGACTCTGTCTCAGCTATTACTCCAGGAGAACCTGCCACGTGTCTATCAAACTGGACCCTGTCTCAGTTAATGCTGCACCAATACATGCCTCCATTCATATCACACAATTCCCTGTTTCTGTTGTTATTGTCCTTTATCATGACTTTGTTATTTCTGGACTTGTTCATGTCTCTGTTCTTATTGATCTTGTACATTTGCTGGTATTTACTTCACCAGGCACTGCGTCAGTTGATATTAAAAAGAGCCCTGAATTATGTGAAGCTCCACTAGACCCTGTATCAGTTTTCTTCAATTGGATCCGGTCTGTGTTATTACTACGCTAGGCAGGTTCGTATTACACAGGATCCTGTCTCAATTATTACTGCACTCGGCACTGCCTGACTTATGTTTCACTAGGTCGGGGCCCTGCTTATAACGCACTCAATCATGTCCGCACTTATATTCCGCTATTTCAGAACAAGTTACACGAGACTCTGTATCACACTCGAGCTTGTCTGTCTTTTTAATTAAGATGGATCCTGTCTTTGCAGAGACTTTGTCTTTGTACCTCTGTCTCTGCTTCTATTCCACTCTCCCTTTCCCTGTTTTTACTCCACGAGATCAGATCTGTCTCTCTTACACTGGCGGCAGTCTCCGTTATTACGACTTAGACTCTCTCTGGGAAGCAATTACCCTGAGCCCTGTGCCTGTAATAACTGCCCTATTTCACTTGATGTTGATCCAGGCCCTGTATCAGTAAATATTGCACTCGCCCCGTCTCCACTATTACAGCAGTAGAGCCTGTCTATGTTAATATAGCACTGGTCCTCGTCCCTGTTATTCGTGCACTAGGTCACGTCTTTGCTTAAGTAACATTAGATGCTTTCTCTATTATTACTGCACTGGTAATGTCTCTGCTTAAATTGCACCAGGCCCTGTCTCAGTAATTACCACACCAGGCTCTGTCTCTGTTGTTGCTGCACTATTCTATGTTTCTATAAGGTGGACGTTGAGTTGCAAATGGGCCTCTGACTTTGGCCTAAAACTTCAGATTTCTCATTGTCTGTTTGTTCTGCGCAGCTCCAGATATTCATTTTCATTACAGCCAACAGTGTTACATATGAGACATCGCCTGTTCTGTGTGTCTATATGAAAAGAAATCATGCTGCACAATTCCACAAAGATAAAAGATTTATCCTCACCAGAATGTTTCATTTTATTTTATTTTCTCTTATTCAAACTGTAACTACAGATCGTCTAATAACGTAAATATTCATTGGTAGTATATTCTGTTGTGTGCTCTTGTTTAGAAATTCCTGTCATACCAACCATTTCTTTGCTAAGACCATACTCACTGAATGTCTGTCATCTCTCTACCTGAGCGTCTAACTCACTGAAACTTATTGTTCTCTCTCTCAGATAAAAGCAAAATACTGCGGATGCTGGAAATCTGAAACAAAAACAAAAATACCTGAAAAAACTCAGGTCTGACAACATCTGTGGAGAGGAATAGAGTTGACGTTTCGAGTCCGTATGACTCTTCATCAGAACTAAGGAAATGGAGAAATGCGGTGAAATATAAGCTGGTAGTCGAGGGTGAGACAGGTAGAGCTGGATAAAGGGCCAGTGATGGAGGCAAAGAAATGTTGTCATAGACAAAAGGACAAAGGGGTGTTGATGGTGGTGATATTGTCTAAGGAATGTGCTAATGGGGACATTAAGAGTAGCAAGCAGGACAAGCTAGTGACAGATGGCCCTAGTGGGTGTGGGGTAGGGGAAAGGGATCGAAATGGGTTAAAATGTGGAGATAAAACAATAGATCGAAATAAATTTTAAAATAGGTATGAAAAGAAAAATACATTTAAAAATATATATATAAATTATTGGAAAAAGGGGGATCGGAAAGGGGGTGGGGATGGAGGAAAGAGTTCATGATCTAAAATTGTTGAACTCAATATTAAGTCTGGAAGGCTGTAAAGTCGGAAGATGAGGTGCTGTTTCTCCAGTTTGCGTTGAGCTTTACTGGGACATTGCAGCAGGCCAAGGACGGACACGTGGGCATTCTCTGCGTCAGTGTGTGTGTGTGTGTATACATTTGCATATGTGAGTGTGCGCCTGTGTGTGTGTCGGTGGTGTGTGTGTGTCAGTGTGTGTGGTGTGTGTCTCTGTGTATCTTCGTGTGTATATGTGTGTGTGTGTGTCTGTGTCGGTGTGTGCGTGTCTGTGTGTTTTGTATCTGTTCGTGTGTCTGTGTGTGTTTCTGTATGTGTCCGCGTGTTTGTGTGTGTGTGTGTGTGTCTTTGTGTGCTTCTCTGTCTGTGTATGAGCGTGTGTTTCTGTGTGTTTATGCGTATTTGCGTGTGTTTGTGTGTGTGTGTCTTTGTGCATGTATGCATGTATGTCTGTGTGCACCTGTGTACGTCTGTGTCTTTGTATGTGTGTGTGCCTGTGTGCATGTTTGTCTGTATGTATGTATTGGTGTGTGCCTGTTTATGTGTGCGCATGTGCGTCTGTGTGTGTCTGCCTCTTTGTGTGTGTGTGTGTGTGTTTGTGTGTGAGACACGTCATATTGTTTGCAATTGAATTTCACAATGATCTTCATCATCCTTGCATTCATGAAAGATGACGGACATGCAACAAACGAATCTATTCAGATGGGTTGTCTCCAGGTGCTGCACAGTTTCTGATGGCTGAGCTTAATCCTTGAGGGGCAGTTTCTGTCACAAGTGACTCACGTGAAGCTACAAATGATGTTCTGGGTTGTTGTTTCCACTCTTGCCGTCTGTTGCCAAGCCGCTGTAGCCATTGCGACGCACAACAGTCCACAGGAAGTATTGCCATCTTCCTCCGTCATCATCTAGTGAAATTCATGTAAGATAATCGCTAATTAGGGCCTCCAAGTCACGCTTGTGAGTGTCATACAAGCAGAGCTTTGGGCGTCTCACTGTCCGCCTGGCCCTTAGCAATGTGGCCACCTTCCATCCTGTAAACAGGCCCGAGCCATCCAACCTCCCTCTGTTTGCTGAGCCTAACAGACTTGGGAGCTCTGTCTTTGTGAGGACTGCCGCTTCCTGATTGTGTCCCGACAGGAGATACCCAATAACCACCGCACACAGTGCAGATGGAAGTTGCAGAGTTTCTTTCCATGATTGGTGTAAGTCCTCCTTGTTTCACAGCCAGACAAGGTACTGAGGACACAGCCCGAATACACCATCAGCTTGGCCCCAAGGGTCAGCTTGATGTTAATTCATGTACGTTTCATGAGCCAGGTGATATCTGTTTACCCCGTGTGTGTATCAGGAACTGCATCAAGGAGCAGACTGTCTGTCACTGTGGAACTTGGGGAGCAGTATTCACCAACCACTTCCAGCCGGGTGTTATCTAGTGTGATCAGTGGTGGAAGTGCAACACCTTTCCCTTTAAACATGGTTTTCTAGAAATTTTTCGTCAAATAGAACAAGTTACAAGCATGGGAGAGATGGTGAGTGAGTCGCTGTTGGTTTTGCACATTTCTTGTGCACCCCAGTGCGGGGGGTAGGGGTGCGCTTATGCTCTGTCGTTGTCGGCCTATTTCATTGAAAAACGTCCTATTAATTCCAGAATCTACGATCCAAATGTGGTTCCACATGTTGTAGCTCCAGTAAAACCTCTGCTCCAGGTGAGGTTCGAACTCACAACCTCAGAATAGCCGCTGACTGCACTGCTATATAAGTACCGCGCACTAACCAATTGCACCACTGGCGTGCTCACACGGCTCCCCATTTGACCTAGTTACATTTTTCACGGATCACTGGGGTCAGACATGATTCCTTGATGGTAGATTAGTCAATGTGATCTCAATAAATTTTAATGATATTACATGAACTGCAATATATTTTGAATGAAATAAAATGCCGACAATGGGTCAGGGAAACTTTGTTAATTTTCACACACTGAGCATGGACACTGCCGGAGCTCCTGCGCCTTTTTCAATATTGTTATCCTTAACTCCGAGTTTTCAAAAAGGAATTGGACAAATATTTGAAATGGAGAAGCTGCTGGGTTATGAAGAAAGAGAAAGATTTTGGGACTAACTGGGCAGCTCTTTGTAAAAACCTGGCGAGGGCACGATGGGTCCTAATGAGCTGTGAACTTTTACGATTCCATTTCTCGATCAATTTCTCTTCAGCATTCCTAAATATCCCAGCCCAATCCTATTTCTGCAAAGCATAATCCAGAACTACCGCATCACGACACAGATTGAAATTCTATACACGTCCCT
Source organism: Cetorhinus maximus (assembly GCF_964194155.1). NCBI lineage: Eukaryota > Metazoa > Chordata > Chondrichthyes > Lamniformes > Cetorhinidae > Cetorhinus > Cetorhinus maximus. The sequence continues at coordinate 185,047 of NW_027596464.1, forward strand.
CTGGCTAACTCGCCGCGCGGGGTTTCTGTTGTGTCAGCCATGATCTTATTGAATGGCGGAGCAGCACCAAAAAGCTGAATGGCCGCAGTTCCTCCGACCCGGGCTGAATGGCCTCAAGATTGTTACCTTGGTTCTGATTTTATGGAACTGTGAGGGGCTCGAGCGACAAAATGGTCTGTTCCTGCTGCTGTTTGTTATGTTCTTATTCAGCACCAATACCACTCAAGGCAATGGTTACTATCATATTGCCAGCAGTAGTGTGTTTGAGTGGTCCAAGGCGCTGGATTTAGACCGCAGCCTCGATCGAGTCGTGGATTTGAATCTCATCACTGCCAAAGTTTCAGGTGGTTCGTCCTTTCAGACGTTTCATCAAATCCCTTAGAATATGCTCGGGGCATTTGACACATGACGTGGTTCGTCTTGGTAGGACGAACAAGGGCGACTGTAGGAATTGCAGGATGAGTGGGACTTGGTGGGGCTGAATGCTTTCATTCTCTGCTGTAACCATTCCATGGTTTTACATGAACAACATTTACACCAGAGTCCAGTCTCCAGTCGTGGCTGAGTGATTAAGGAGATGGATTAGAACTCCATTGCGATCTGCCCCCGCAGATTCGTCCTGCCGATTGCACTGCTCAGTGTTCTGTCCTTTTGGAGCCTCCAGGATTAATTATTGGCTAAATGGAGTCAGAACTTTCCGAACACTCCCGTCTGTTTTTCCTGTTTCACCTCTGTGTTCCTTCTTTCCTGTTCATCCATAAGCATTCACAGAAGTTGCAGTCAGAAATGAAATAAATCTAAGTTAAATTGGTGACATCCTTGCTTTCTGAGAGTTTGCCTCTCCTCAGAGACAAAATCTAGCCCGCTGTGACTCTCGGTGCTTCTGTCTGTGTGTGTTCATGTGTTTGTGTCAATGTGGTTCAGTTCCCCGAGGGGTGAACACATTTTTACCATCGCAAAACTTTATTCACTTGTATTATATATCTTCATGGTAAATGGTACAGAGAATAACAACAGGTGTAAAAGTTGCAAGAGGAGATTGACGCTTTCTGTGTTTATTTAAGTGGAGACTGCTTATTGATTCAGTGTCCATACGCTACACAGCGGAGGAAGATTGAAATTGTGATCAACATTTGAACGGACAGTGGATACACTCGATGTGATGACATATTCCAGTTCGGTATATGCAATCAGATAATCAATTTCTATTCGTTGCTTTGAACCCAATCTTTCTAATAGGATGGATGTTATGCACATGTTTCCCCCATTTTCTCGCTTTATTTGAAATGAATATTCATAAATCTATTTGTGTGGAAACTAACTGAATAACAGCAGAACTGGAAAACTTTGGACAAGATTTCCTTGCAGCCAAAGGACACAAAGCAGAATTATGTAGGTAATATAAGTAGAAGCAGGAAGAGAGGGAGTCTACTTGACCCTCGGTGGTCTTAAACCATTAAACCTTCAGTTGGAAGCTAATTTCGTTCAAAGGTATGCTATAGAAACACCCTAATGGTTCAGATTCGATGCTTTCACCGCCTGGGTTCCATTCCCTGTCTCAGTGTTGTGCAAAATGTCGTAACTAGCACCCAACTGATGGTTTGGAAAAGAGTCATATTAAACTTGAAACCTTAACTCTGCTTCTCCCTTCACATTTGCTGTCAGGCTTGCTGAGAACTTCCAGAACTTTCTGTTTTTATTATAACATGAATTATTGTCTTTATCATACACATGATCACAAGAAATTTGAGCAAGAGTAGATCACACGGCCCATCGAACCTTCTCCATCATTCAATTCAATCATGGCTGATCTTGGGCTTCAACTCCATTATCCTGCCCATTCCCCATATCCGTTAGTTCCCCAAGAGAGCAAAAACTTGTCCATCCCAGCCTTAAATGTATTCAATAATGGAGCATCCACAACACCTCTGGGTAGAGAATTCAAAGATTCACAACCCTTTGGATGAAGTAATTTCTCCTCATCTCAGCCCGATATATTATCGACCCTTTACCCTGAGACAGTGCCGCAGTGTTTTAGACTCCCTGACCAGCGGAAACAATCTCTGTGTCCACCCTATCAAGACCCCTCAGAATTTTGTAGGTTTCAATGAGATTGCCTTTCATTCTTCTAAACTCCAGAGAATAGAAGCCCAATTTATTCAGCCTCTCGTCATTGGACAACTAGCTCATTCCAGTGACCAATTTAGTGAACCTTCTCTGTACCGTCTCCACTGACAGTATATCCTTTTATAAATATGGAGATGAAAACAGCACACGGCATTCTCGATGCCGTCTCACCAAAACCCTTCTTTATTCTTGCTCTCCAATCCCCTTGTAATAAAGGCCATTGCGCTTCTTAATTTCTTGCTGCCCCTACATGCTAACTTTCGACATTGCTTGTCCAAGGACACCCAGGTCTCTTGAACATCAGCACATCCACTTTCTCACATTTTACTGTTTGAACTTTTACAACCAAGTGAACATATTCGCACCTGCCGACATTATATTCCATCTGCCATCTTGCTGCCCACTCACATGACCTTTCGATATACTTTTAAAGTGCTCTTCTCAAAGGCTACCTTGCCACCAAATTTCAGCTATATGCCCCAGTGAGAATTGAACTCACGACCACTGGTTCACAAGACCAGTACTCTAACCACTGAGCTATAAAGCCACTTACTATGTCCTGTTCACAGTAAGTCCCCTCGTGGAACGAGGAACAGGGCAAAGTTCTGCATGGATGATATTTGATAGACCTGGAAATGTCTGAGATGGAGAACAGACAATTAAAAGATGCGACATGAAAGCGGCAGAATTTGATGTGTGTCAGTTGCTTTCAGTGATGAAAGTCTGCCGTGGTAATGTGGTAATGATTTTACTGCCGCATGTTTACACTGACACAAATATCACTCCTGACCAATCAATCGCAACTGCTCTTTGAAAGCAGCGCGCCAGGCCGAATGGCCTCTTTGTTTGCTGTAACTGTCTATAATTTTATGTCTCCCAGCATCATTTCCCAGTCATTCCGACATTTTATTACATTCTATGGGAACGTACTTTCTTACATCCTCGCTTTTGAAGTCAAGACACTGAGCAAACTCAAAGTTTTTCTTTAATTCCAGCACAGGGTTTGGAACCAGACCAGTTGAACGACACTTTATTGGTGCCAACCCTTCACTGCAGCTCACCCCTTAAAAACAGTGGCTGTCATTGCCCGAAGATATCATTTATGATAAAATTCTGTAGCAGAAACTTATCTCTGGAGAAAGTATCTGAAAAAGGGCAAATGCGGCGTAGATAAAGCACGTTGCAAGGATTATAGATAACTTTCCACTTAATTTAGAGGTGAGGATTCGGCCCTTTCACCGTGGAAACGATTCCCGGCCAGGCAATGAAGGTTTATTGATCTGGCATAAACTGTTAAAACAGGCCTGATTTACTTATTGATTGAAAACCGAAACGCACAACCGCTTCGACCGAACCAATGGAGTGAGAGTTGAAATTTCACATCAGAGCTGCAAATGGCACACGTGGAACAGCTTCGAGAAGGAATACATTTCCTAATGTCTGATGGATATCAGTTTGGACTATTTGTATTTACAAATTCATTCTCGCGAAGTGTCCATTGCCTTAACCACTCGACCACAAGGACTAGGTGTCTGTTTAAATGTTGCTCAGTGAAAATTTCAACCATTCTCCACTTTGTAGCATATGGACACTCAGCAGCTGAACAGTCTCCACTCAGAAATACAGAAAGAAAATCCCTTTTAAATCTTTTGAACCTGTTTTTATTTTCCCACTATGATTTTAATATGAAGCCACACAACTAAGGTGAATAAAGTGTGGATGGTAAAAATGAGGAACTGAACCACATTGACACACACAGCGGAACACACACACATATACACCTAGAGTGACAAACGTCGAAGGAGATGCAAATACTCAGAAAGAAAGGATGTCACCAAACTGGTTCAGTTTTGCTCCATTTCCATCTCTGGATTAAACAAATCCGTGTAGATGAATGGAAATAAGAAAGCACGGGAGTTTCTGTTTGATTCTATTTACCCGATAACTAATCCTGTTGGCACCTGGTTAAAATAGGGAACAACGAGAACTGCAATCAGCAAACCAACATTGGGGAAACCCCAATGGATGTCAGGAACATCGCCCTCAACACTCGCCAGCGACGAACAGCACTTCCTTAGGGAAAACATGTTCATATCAAATCAGAGACGGCTATAAAGTAAGTCTTTCGGCCCGTCGTGTCTGTGCTGGCTCTCAGGAAGAGCAACTAAACCAATTCCACACACCCGCCTTTCCTCCACACCAGTTTCTATCGACATTGTCTCTCCTCGTTCACCCTGTCAAGATAAAGGACCACAACCCGCCCCACTCCCCGTATTAAACTGGAGATGTCTCTTGTTCACCCAAAGTGAATTCCTAACGTGCCCAAAAGTGGAAAGCAACTGAAAATTTGGGAGCAGTGGGTTTTGGACCCACTCCTCCAGAGACTGGAACCTGAATCCAGCTCTCCAGTTTGGAGAGAAAATAGAAATAGATTGTAGATATCAGCTCAGAAATAATGATGACCTGCTTGATCAGGATAAAGTTCTTTTGTAATTCGATATGAAATTAATTGCATAAATAAATAATGTTTGTATCGAAAACTGTCTGAGGAATCCTAGTCCAACTCTTCATGTCATTGTGTCAGGGAAACTTTGTTAACTAAGGCAAACTGTGCATGGATTCTGCAGAAACTCCTTCTTCAAGTGAGAAATGGACAATGATTGAAAGGGGGAAAACTCAGGTTTAAGGAAAGAGAGAAGGAATTTGAGACCACTTGGTTAGCTCGTTAAAAATAGCTGGCACAGATACGATGGGGTGAAAGGCTTCACGTTGTAGTAAAAACAGAAAATGCTGGAAAAACTCAACAGGTCTGACAACACCTGTGGAGAGAGAAGCAGAGTTAATGCTTCAAGTCGGCATGACTCAGAAGAAGAAATATATGGACTCGGAACGTTAACTCAGCTTCTCTCTCCACAGATGTTGCCAGACCTGATGAGTTTTTCCCAGCATTTTCTGTTTTTATTTCAGATTTCCAGTATCTACAGTATTTTGCTTCCATCTTAGGTCTTCTTACTGCGCTGTGCCATTTGATGATGACATTGTTGATCAGTCTGTCTCCAGCATTCCTAATGAGAACAGCCGAATTCCATTTCTTCAAAACAAAGACCCAAAGTGCTGCTGCATGACGTCACCGTTTAACATTCCAGACAGCTCCATTGGGATCTTTACAGCGCAGGGTTTGTGCAGGGCAGTGGGGGTCACGGTCATTTCACATGTGGCAGAGCAACGGTTTGAAACCGGGTAAGAGCATGATCCAAACTTGCTCATTTAAGTGTGAGTGAATGTTCAATAATTTACATTTGTTGTTAAAAATGAACACATGGGTTCGAATCCTGCCGCCTGAGGATTTATCATTTAAATAGGAAAAAACCTATCCAAACACATCCGTGTTTTATTATTAATTTGTTGGCATTCAGGAGGTGGCGTAGTGGCATTGTCATGGTCTAGAAATCCAGAGATAAAAACGAAATACTGTGGATTTAAATAAAAAAAGAAAATGCTGGAAAAATTCAGCATGTCTGGAAAGAGAAACAGAGTTAATGTATTTCCGTATGACCCTTCTTTAAAGTTCTTTGAAAGCAGCACACAGGGCCGAATTGCCTCTTTCTTTACCACAACTTTCTACAATTTGATATTTCCCAACATCACGGTTACTTCATTCACGCTCATTCTGCCATTTTATAATCCACTCTTGCGAGTGGGTTCAAAGCTTAACAACGTGCACAAGGCTGGGAGGAGTCTGCGACTTTGGATAATCGGCACTGTGCACATTCCTTAAATCAATATCTGGGAGAATCAGGAAGATGAGATTCTAGTTTATCTTTACCATGTCACCTGCAAACTCACTATTCCTAAAATCCTTGGGTCCCACATTGCCAGTCCCTGCTTTCCATGGAAAGCTTGGGTTCATGAACTGACTGTACCTGCACCAAGCAGATAATTGACTTGGGAGCTGGATAGGTAGAGGGAGCTGGAGGCGAGGCAGGGACAGGAGCAGAAAGAGATGCGACAAGTGTTTAGAATTTGATGTGTCTCAGTTACTTCCAGTGATGAATGTCTGCCGTGTGTTCCCTTGTCAGTTTCATAGAAGCCGCAGTGGTGTGTTTAGGAAATTGAGCAGCTTGTGGGGCTATTTCATCTCACTGTCAATTTCTTGTTCCAGCTCACAGAAACCGTTGTTGTCATTGACTGAAGAATTGGTTCCATCTAAAATGGAAACATGGATAAAAGCAACGTCGATAAACCAAACTGAAAGCAACTTGACAGCTTCCCTAAAAAGAACAGAAATAAAAATATCTGGAAAAACTCAGCAGGTCTGACAGCATCTGCGAAAAGGAATACAGTTAACGTTTCGAGTCCGTCTGACTCTTCAACAGAACTAAGGAAAAAAGAAGAGAGCTGAAATATAAGCTGTTCTAAGGGGGGTGGTGGTGGTGGTGGGTGGGGGTGGGGGGTGCGGCGGGGGTGGTAGAGATGGATAGAGGGCTAGGGATAGGTGGAGATTGCCAAAAGATGTCATAGACAAAAGGACAAAGAGATGTTGATGGTGGTGATATTAGCTAAGAAATGTGCTAATAGGTGACATTAAGTGTAGAAATCAGGACGAGCAAGGTACAGATAGCCCTAGTGGGCGTGGGGGGGGAAGGGATCCAAATAGGCTAAAAGGTCGAGATAAAACAATGGATGGAAATACATTTAAAAATAATGGAAATAGGTGGGAAAAGAAAAATCTATATAAATTGTTGGTAAAAAAAAAGGGGGGATCGGAAACGGGGTAGGGATGGAGGAGAGAGTTCATGATCTAAAGTTGTTGAACTCAATATTCAGTCTGGAAGGCTGTAAAGTGCCTAGTCGGAAGATGAGGTGCTGTTCCTCCAGTTTGCATTGAGCTTCACTGGAACATTGCAGCATGCCAAGGACGGACATGTGGACATGAAAGCAGGGTGGTGTGTTGAAATGGCAAGCGACAGGGAGGTCTGGGTCATGCTCGCAGACAGACCGAAGGTGTTCCGCAAAGCGGTCACCCAGTCTGCGTTTGGTCCCTCCAATGTAGAGGAAACCGCATTGGGAGCAACGAATGCAGTAGACTAATTTGAGGGAAGTGCAAGTGAAATGTTGCTTCACTTGAAAGAAGCATTTGGGCCCTTGGACGGTGAGGAGGGGGGAATTAAAGGGGCAGGTGTTGCACCTTCTGTGGTTGCATGGGACGGTGCCGTGGGAGGGTTTGAGGTGTAGGGGGTGATGGAGGAGAGGACCAGAGTGTCCCGGAGGGAACGATTCCTGCGGAATGCCGCCGGAGGGGGTGAAGGGAAGATGTGTTTGGTGGTGCCATCATGCTGGAGTTGGCGGAAATGGCGGAGGATGATCCTTTGAATGCGGAGGCTGGTGAGGTGATACGTGAGGACAAGGGGGACCCTATCAAGGTTCTGGGAGGGAGAGGAAGGTGTGAGGGCAGATGGGCGGGAGATGGGCTAGACGCGGTCAACCACTGTGGGTGGAAAACATCGATTAAGGAAGAAGGAAGACATGTCAAAGGAACTGTTTTTGAAAGTGGCATCATCAGAACAGATGCGATGGAGGCGAAGGAACTGAGAGTATGGGATGGAGTCCTTACAGGAAGCGGGGTGTGAGGAGCTGTAGTCAAGGTAGCTGTGGGATTCGGTAGGCTTGTAATGAATATTGGTGGACAGTCTATCACCATTAATTGAAACAGAGATGTCAAGGAAGGGAAGGGAATTGTCAGGAATGAACCATGTGAAAATGATGGAGGGTTGGAAATTGGAAGCAAAATTAACAAATTTTTCCAGGTCCAGGCGAGAGCATGAAGCAGCACCGAAGTAATCATTGATGTACCGGAGAAAGAGTTGTGGGAGGGGGCCGGAGTAGGACTGGAACAGGGAATGTTCCACATACCCCATAAAGAGAAAGGCATAATGGGCCCATGCGGGTACCCATAGACACACCTTTTATTTGGAGGAAGTGAGAGGAGTTTAAGGAGAAATTGTACAGTGAGAGAACTAGTTCAGCCAGACGGAGGGGAGTAGTGGTGGATGGACATTTTTCGGGCTTCTGTTCGAGCAAGAAGCGGAGAGCCCTCAGACCATCCCTGTGGGGGATGGAGGTGTTGAGGGATTGGACGTCCATGGTGAAGAGGAGGCGGTTGGGGCCAGGGAACTGTAAATTGTTGATAAGATGTCGGGTGTCAGAGGAATCGCGGATGTGGGTGGGGAGGGACTGGACAAGGGGAGAGAGAATGGAGTCAAGATAACGAGAAATGAGTTCCGTGGGGCAGGAACAGGCTGACACGATCGGTCTGCCGGGACAGTCCTGTTTGTGGATTTTGGTAGGAGGTAGAAGCGAGCCGTCCAAGGCTGGGAGACTATGAGGTTGGAAGCTGTGGAAGGAAGATCTCCAGAGGAGATGAGGTCAGTAACAGTCCTGGAAACAATGGCTTGATGTTCAGTGGTAGGGTCATGGTCCAGGGGCAGGTAGCAGGAAGTGTCTGCGGGTTGACGCTCAGCCTCTGGGTGGTAGAGGTCAGTGCGCCAGACGACAACAGCACCACCCTTGTCAGCAGGTTTGATGACAATGTCAGGGTTGGACCTGAGAGAACGGAGTGCAGCAAGTTCAGAGAGATACAGGTTAGAGTGGGTGAAAGGAGTAGAGAAGTGGAGATGATAGCTTTCCCGATGGTCTAGTGGTCAGGATTCGGCACTTTATCAGCAGCAGCCCGAGTTCGATTCCTGATCAGGGAATGTCGATTTTTTATCTTGTTAAAATGAGTATTAATTACTTATTGATGGTAAAATGTTATCAGCTCCACCAGAACCAGTGGGGTGATAGTTGAAGTTTCACCGCAGAGTTGGAAATGTCATATTTGGACAAGTCGAGAACAAAGACAGAAGCGGAGTGAGGGAATGAAAGGAGGACAAGAGAAGGGCTGGGTGGAAAGCACTGACCACAGAGCTGGTGGCGCCAGGAAAAATATGGGTGGGAGAAGGGCAAATTTTGCTGCCTATTGTTTGCACTGACATAAATATGACTCCTGATAGATCAGCCAATCACTACTACTCTTTGACAGCAGCACGCCAGGCCGAATGGCCTCTTTCTGTGCTGCAACTTTCTATAATTTTATATTTCCCAACAGCACGGGTCATTCTTCCATTTTATAACCCATTCGAGCGAGATGTACTTTCATACCTTGTATTCGGCTCGTTTGAAACCAAAACACGGAGCAAATTCAGCGAGATTTCTTGTCATTTCCAGCATGAGATTTGTCACGAGACTAATTGAGCGACACATTAATGGTGCCAATCCTTGACTGGAGCTCACCGCGTCCAAAAAGCATTGTTATCATCTGCCTGTTTTGTAACTTCTTGCAGTACATCTGCTGAACTATATAAGCTTTTCACAGCTCTGCTTTCTTCACATTGAAATCCAATGTGAAAATATGAGCATTTTCAAAGCTGAACAACGTAGACAAGACTGGAAGGGAAGTGAGATTGTGGATAACCGGCACTCTGCACATTCCTGTAATCAGTACTTGGGCGAATCAGGAAGATCCTGGTGTCTCTGTACGCTGCTATCTGTAAACCGATCACATTCTGTTTTACGTTCGCACCAGCTGACTGTGTTTGCATCAAGCAGCCAATTGACGTGGACGGGCAGAAAGAGCTGGAGGCGAATATCGGTCCTGCACAAGTTTCACAGCGAATTCAACAACCCCGCCTTTTCTCCACACCCATTTATATTTTATTGTCTCTCAGTATTTCTGTTAAAGTGAAACACTGCACACACCTGCTTTAACTGTGAGCTGCCACTTTTTCGACCAATAGGACAATTTCAGCAGCAGCGGAAGTGGTATTTGAAACCAAGCTTCATTATTACTGCCCATCGCCTTGCCTAGCATTGCTACTCAAATAGAACAGAATCAAAGCAGCAACAATACGTCATAAGGCCCCACAAGCCTCCTCCGTCACTTTATAAGATCATGGCGGATCTCCAGCCTCAACACCAAATTTCCACCCAATCCCGATCCCCCTTCATTCCCTTAGAGTCCAAAAATCAGGAGAATTTTTGGATGTTTTTTCTTCCATTGATCCGAGAGTTCTGTGGACACCTGGTTGAAATCAGTAATAATAAGAAGCACAGCCGGTAAGATTGGAACTTTCCTGGGGAAACCCCAGTGGATTTTAACAGCATCGTTTTCACTACCCGGACACAATGATTGACCAAGGCCCCAATGCTTTCCACTCAATCATCAATAACAACATTCACAGCTTCCGCTTCTCAGCTGCACCTCCTTCCAAACATTGTGATCCATTTTCCTCAGGATCTGTTTCTGGATTCAATATTTACCTGCTTTGTGACCTCGTTTTGAAAACAGATCCGCTTCAATATCCAACACAAATTGAATTGCAAATCTGAAGGACAATCAGTGGAAAACAAGTCACTCAGTAACACAAATCCAATGGTGCTCATTTTCAGATTCATAACAGTCAGCTTTTCAATAAAATGAAGGAATTTGACAGTGAAAAGATTTAGAAAGTTGGTGTGCCTTTTATTTGTGACTCACTCACTCGGGTATTCTGTAAATGCTGCTCCGAGGTTTAGTAACCGGGATATAATCTACCTGAGTTTTCCTGAGCCTGTGCTCGGTGTATTGGGAGGTTTGGTCCGGGTTGCAGTATCTTGTGTCCCAGGGATGGGCAGTAACCCGCTGATTGAAGCTGCAGTCGCCACTTTCTGCTGGCAGCGGGTGATTGGAGAGTGTGGGCCAGAATATTGCTGGTTTTCTGCTTTTCCCTGTCTCACTCACTGTGGAAATGAGGAAGAGGGAATCATTGACGGGTTTGTTTGAATCCAATAACTTCATTAATTTGCAGTGTGTTGGATATCGGTACATGGTAGATCTAAATGTTTTCTCATTATATTTGAAATGAATATTCGAAAAAAAAAGCCGCTTACCTTGGAGCTCCCTGGATAACATTGGAGCCGGCAACATTTCCGGGGTCTTGACATACAGCTCAAGTAGCCAATGACAACCGGGAACTGAGTGACAATTAATGCTGAAAAAAAAAGAGAAATTTCGCCCCTGGGTGGTCTCGAACCACCAACTTTACGTTTAACAGCCGAACGCACTAACCAATTGCGCCACAGAGACCGATGCAGAATCTAACAATGGTGTCATCGACTTAAAGTTTCTGACTGCTGCTACAGGAATGACAATTGTTCTCTATCAGTTTTACTCTTCCAAAATAAAGGGCAGGACATTTATTGTGGATACATGGAAACAGCCTGATCCCACCCACTGCTGACACATCCATGTCACCGGGAACCAGCTCTCCTACAACCGGAGCCGTCTCCCTTCGAGCCTTTCGGTTCCTTGACTGTTACCAAGTATTCTGATTGTCCCGAAGCCGATATTAGGTTTGAATTCCTGATGTGCAGTAACGAGAATCCTTTCAATGTCTCAGATCAGCTAATTTCACTGATAACAACAGAGTCAATGTTCCAGCGTCTGAAAGAAGGGAAAGGTGCCTTGACTGTCTCTGGTCAGTCGGACAGTTCACCCTTCATTCTCCCCTGATTCCGGTTCCTAAAGAATATCTGAAGATTCACAAAGCTGGAGGCTGAGATTTCTATTTTGGTTCCTTCTCCATTTTCCCACCTGCCAACTGACAATATATTCCAAAATCTCGTCTCAATCCTCCGCCTTGCATCATGTCCAGGGATGAGGAAATTCAGTTTTGTGGAGATTTTATGGAGACCGGGATTGTCCTCCATGGAGCAAAGAGGGTTAAACGGAGATTTCACGGAGCTGTTCAAAATGACGGGGGTGGGGGCAACGGGGACGAGGCGGTTTGATGGAGCAGATCGGGAGAAACTGTTTCCACTGATGGGGGTCAGTAACCAGAGGACTGGGATTTAAGATAATTAAAGAAGGACAGGCTTGCATTTTAATAGCGCTATTCCCGACCAGTGGATGTCTCCAACCACTTTCCAGCCAATTAAGTATTTTTTGAAATAAAAACAGACAATGTTGGAAAAACTCAGCAGGTTTCTCTCTCAAAAGATGCTGTCAGGCCTGCTGAGTTTTTCCTGTATTTTCTGTTTTCCTTTCCAGATTTCCGCAGTTTTGCTTTATTTGAAGTGCAGTCATTGTTGGAATGCAGGGAACACGGCAGCCAATCACCGCTCAGGAAACAGTCAAAACCAGGCACGTCACAATGAGCAGACCATGTGTTCTTGGTTGAAGGATAAACACTGACCAGGTCACGTGGCTTCAACATGAACCCACAAATTATGATTATGGCTCTGCCCAGTTTTAAACCGGAGAACGTTTCATGTGCTAGGCAAGCATGAAAATCACTGCGCCACAGAAACAGGAAACAGCACAAAGGCTCAATGGGCTTCACTGAAATGTTAAACTGTGACGTCATGCAGCAGCACTTTGGGTCCTTGTTTTGAAGAAATGGAATTTGGCTGTTCTCATTAGGAATGCTGAGACAGACAGATCAACAATGTCATCATCAAATGGCACAGCGCAGTAAGAGGTCTTTCGGACAATCAATTTATGTCAGTTTTGTTCAACGGGCTTTCTTGTTAATCTCAATTTATTTGTCTCTTTCCATAACCCTGATCTTTTTCTCCCTTTCAAGTCATTGTCCAATTCCCTTTTGAAAACTCTACGTTAAGAAAAAACAATATTGTAAGAGGTTCAGGGCCTTCTGCTGTGTCCATGCACAATGTGTGAAAGTTAACAAAGTTTTCCTGACCCAATGACATGAAGAGTTGGATTCTGAAACCTTTGACAAGTTTTAAAATTTTTTGAAATCGTTGATGTCAAATCAAATTATCAAAAAATATTTACCCTGACCAAACATCTCCTCATTTTTATGAGTCAACATATACAATCTCATTACCTATTACCAACATTTCATTGAGTAAACACGTAGCGTCACACAGGAAAAAAGAAACATCATTTGAAACATCGAAAAAATGAAACATTGAAAAAGGAAGTTAGCAGTGGAGATGATTTCTGTTTGTTACAAAGTGCAGGATGATCTGATTAACTGGCGGAACTGGTTCAAGTTTCCCAATGACCTCCCCCTACTCCTTGGCTTCTGTTCTTTTCGTTGGCAATACCAGTGAAGGAAATTATGACTAGCCCTTTGTGACGTGATATCGTAGTTGAGTGGTCTAAAACGCTGGATTAAGACTCCAGTCTCTACAGAAACGTAGGTTCGAATCCCACCGTCGCCTAACGTTCAAGTTATCGTCCTTTTAGGATCTGCAGCAGTCCCATTTGAACCAACAAATCCCAACTCACATTAAACCCAGCGGAGTGTGCGCTGTTTTACTTTGATCGGGAGAATGAGGAGAGACAATATAAATATGAGTTGCTGTCGGAAAAAGGCGGTGTGTGGAAATGCAGTCGTTGAGTTGCTCTTGCAGAGAGTCGGCATGTGAACAATATGCTGAATGACCGTCTGATGCAACTGTCTATGATTTTACACAAACTACTTTCATGCAAATCTGGGGCTTGGATTCGCGACTGAGTTGTTAAGGCAACAGGTTTTGAATCTATTGGGGTCTCCACAGGTGGGCTGGAATCCTGACAACTACTCTTCTTATCATTACTGAATTTTAGAGTGTGCCTGCACAATTAATGATCGATTAAGTTGAATAAAAAACATCCAAAACCCCCAGCGATCTCTAATTTCCATTCGTCTGCAAGCGTTCACAGAAGTTACAGCTAGAAATGGAACAAAAACAGAGTGATGCTTGCTTTTTGGATATTTGCCTCTCCTTAGAGACAAACCTTTGCTCTCTGTCACTCTCGGTGTATATGCCTGTGTGTGTGTCAATGCGGTTCAGTTCCCCATTTCACCATCCAAACATTATTCACGTTACTTGTGTGGCTTCATATTAAGATGGTACAGAGAATAAAGAGAGCAGTTTTAAAATATTCAAGAGGAGTTTTCTTTCTTTTTTTTTGAATGGAGATTTTTCAGCTTCTGAGGGTCATTTTGGTACAAAGTGGAGGATGATGGAAATTGTCACTGAGCAACATTTAAACAGACAGACACTGAGTCCTTGTGGTTGAGTCGCTAAGGCAATGGACACATCGAGAAAATGAACTTTTAAGTGCAAATAGTCCAAACTGAAATCCCTCGGACATTAGGAACTGTTTCTACTGCTGTCGGGTGTCGGAAGGAACAGGAAAATAAAAGTAGATTCACAAATGTTCCAGGAACGGATAGGTTATAATCACCAGGAAAGGCTGAACAGCCTGAAGCTCTTTTCTCCAGAAAGGAAAAGGCTGAGAGATGACCTGATAGAAATGGGATGCTTTGTCCCTGTTTTGTCAGAGATTCGAGGTGAAATTTACTCACTCAGCTGCAGATTTACATCTGCTGAATCGGCATCAAACAAACCATGAAATGCTTAGGGAGATTGAAAGAAAGTTTCTACATTGAGATGGATTTCTTAAGATCGAATTTTCTCATCTGCTGAATCAGCATTTTAATCAAACCCTCTCTGCTTTTAGATTACAACAGTGACTACATTTAAGAAAGATTTAATTGGCTCTAAAGGGCCTCCCGTTGTCCTGAGTTGGTGAAAGGCTCTGTTTAAATGTAAGTCTTTATTTCTCTCTTTCTGTCTGTCAATCTAAGTTAACAATCATGTGGAATGGTGAAGTGTATCTGTTCCTTTCAGTGTCTACCACTCTCTCTCCCTCTGCCTGCCGCTTTTTGTCCCTGTTTATCTGTCTCGCTCTCTTTCACTCTCTCAGTCTCTCTGTCTGTGTCTCTACCTCTGTTCACTTTTGTGCTCTTGGTTCCCTCCATTCCCTCGCTGTCTGTGTGCAACCAAGATGCACTGGATTGATTCCTGAGTGACAGTGAATGTGCTGAGAGGCTGTTTCTCCCTGGCTGGAGCGTCTAGAACTGGGCTCACATTCTCCAGATAATGTGTCAGCCATTTAGGACTGAGGTGAGAAGTCATTTCTTCACTCAAAAGCTTGTGAATCTATGGAATTCTGTAGCCTGGAACTCTGTGGATCCTCAGTCGATGAGAATATTGAAGGCTGAGATGGATAAATGTTTGGACTTTAAGTGAATGAAGGGCTATCGGGATCAGATGGGAAATTGGTGCTGTGTTTGGGGATCTGACATGAACTTATTAAGTGGGAGCGGAGGCTCGAGGGGGCTTATGGACAATTCCTGTTCCTTTTTCGATGTTTTTAATGTTCTGTTTCAGTGGAAACACCATCAAGGCGACAGGAAACAGCAGGTTGAGAGAGGTAGCCTGGCCGAATGGCCTCAGGCGCTGGATTCAGGTTCCATTATTTGTGGATCCGCTGCCAAAGCTATAGGTGGTTCACCTGTTGGTGACTTTGAATGCTCTTTTCTGACGACAAAGTGCCAGCTCAAAGTGAATGCGGGCGTGTATTGGGTTTAATTTTAACTGGGAGAAAGAGGAGAGGCAATACAAATATTAATTGCTTTTGTGAGAATGCACAGCAGTGGAAGTAGTTGAGTTTTCTTCCAGACAGCCAGCACGGAGAAGATGGGCCGAAAGCCCGCCTCTGTGCTGTAGTCATCTTATATACCAACAACATTAACCTGTCCATAGGGCCAGTTGCTGTGGCCGAGTGGTTAAGGCGATGGAGTTCAAATCCATTGGGGTTTCCCGCTGCTCATTATTCCTGGTTTTAACTCTGTGTCTGCAGAGTTAATTATCGGTTCGATTCAATCAAATCCATCCAAGTACCAAAGCATCCAAGGGGATTTTCCTATTTCCGTTCATTCACGAAAATATTCACAAAATTTGTAGTCGTAGAGGAACAAAAACGGAGCCAGATTGGTGTTATGCTTGCTTTCTGTGTGTTTGTCTCTCCTTAGAGACTAACCCTTGCCCTCTGTCACTCTCGGTGTATATGTCTGTGTATGTTCCTCCGTGTGTGTCAATGTGGTTCAGTTCCCGAGGGGGTGAACACATTTTTCCCATCACACACTTTATTCACATTAGTTGTGCAGTTTCATATCAAAATGTTACAGAGAAAAATATCAGGATGGAAGATGCAGGAGCAGTTTGCAATGTTTGGAAGGAGGTGCAGCTAAAAAGTGGAAGATAAAGCGAGGAGTTTTCTCCTCATTTAACACGAGATTTGGGACCAGATCTGGGAGATATTTGTGTCGACGTAAACAGTAAAATCTTCGCTCTTACCGCTATATTTTGCCGTGCACCATCCTCTCTATTGTCAGCGCTTTGCAGCCGATCACAGCCCTTCTCTCATTCCCTATCTTCACCTCTGTGTTTGTTCTTTACCGGGTGTGACCGGATGACATTTCCAACTCTGATGTAAATTTCAAGCTCCCACGCCACTGATTCCGACAAAGGTGACCTGCATTTGTCTAATGAAACTATCCAAACTCATTTTCATAGTTTGCACGAGGTCAACAAATTAACATTCCCTGACCGGGAATCGAACCCGGGACGCGGCGGTGAAAGCGCCGAATCCTAACCAATAGACCACCAGGGAAGCTACAGGGAAGCTTTACAACCTGACTTATCTATGTTACCTGTGCCTTTTATTTTTATTTCCGACCCCTTTCACCAGAGACACGTTTCAAACGAACATAAGAACATGAGAAGAAGGAGCAGGAAAGGCCCCTCAAGCCTTTCAATAAGATCATGGATGATCTGCCCAGGCCTCAACTCTTCTTTCGTGCCAGCTCCTCATAGGCCTCAACTCCCCAATATTTCAAAAATCTATCTACCTCCTCTTTCAATACTTTCAGTGATCTAGCCTCTACAACTCTCTGGGGTAGAGAATTCCTGACATTTACTACCCTATGAGAGACGAAACTCCTTCGCATCTCAGTTTTAAATGAGTGCTCCCTTATTCTGTAATTCTGTTCCCTAGTTCGAGATTCCCCACTAATGGAAACGCCTTCTCTACATGAACCTGTCCAGCCTCCTCAGAATCTTGTAGGTTTCAATAAGATCACCCCTCATTCTTCTAAACTCTAATGAATAAAGGCTTAACCTGTTTCGTTGTTCTTCATCCCAAAAATGAGCCTGCTGAATCTATTTTGAACTGCCTCCAATGCCAGTATATCCTTTCTTAAATACGGGGGCCAAAATTGCACACAGTACTCCAGATGCGGCCTTACGAACACCCTGCACAGCTGTAACAGGACTTCCAGATTTTTAAGCTCCAACCACGAGCAAAACAGGCCAAAATTCCATTTGCCTTCTTAATGACTTGCTGCACCTGCATGCTAACCTATTGTGTTTAATGCACAAGAACCCCCAGATCCCTCTGTGCTGCACTTTTTTGGAGTCTCTCTCCATTTAACTAATAGACTGCCTTTTGATTCTTCCGTCCAAAGCGCATGACCTCACACTTTCCTACATTCAACTCATCTGCCAAGTTTTTTGCCCACTCAATCAACCTATCTATACCCTCTTGCAGATTACTTATGTCCTCATTACAAAATGCACTCCCACCTATTTTTGTATCGTCAGAAAATTTGGATACATTACACTCTGCCCCCTCCTCCAAGTTATTAATATAGATCGTAAATAATTGAGGCCCTAGGATTGATCCTTGTGGCACTCCGCTAGTTACGTCTTTCTAATCTGAAAAATCCTGATTCTCTGTCTTCTGTGTGTGAAATTGGGCTCTTTACATTGCAGGGTCTGTGTAGGGTAATAGGGATCACGGTCTCTCACACACGGAAAGTTTCCCCGCTACATTGCAGGGTTTGTGTAGGGTAATAGGGATCACGGTCTCTAACACACGGAAAGTTTCCCCGCTACATTGCTGGGTTTGTGTAGGGTAATAGGGATCACGGTCTCTCACACACGGAAAGTTTCCCCGCTACATTGCAGGGTTTGTGTAGGGTAATAGGGATCACGGTCTCTCACACACGGAAAATTTCCCCGCTTGAAGCATTAACAGTATTAAATGTAGGGAAAGGTTGCATCATTCCCGTTTGTTGTTGAATAGTAACTGGATGCATCATCTCAAAACAAAGTGACATTTATACTTCTCCAGGTTTTGAATGATCTTCTGAACAATGCATCGCTCGGAAATTAGAGGGAAAGATGGGGGCGGATTTGCTGTAAGTTTGTTCGCACATGTGTGAGGTGTTGAATGAGCTGCTGATGTGCTCTGTCACCTGATGATTCTAATGTTAGATCAATTTCTCTGCCGCATGGCTAAGGTTTTCCGCCGAATTATACTTCCACAAAACAAGGTCCTGCAGTGCAATAAGATAGCACAG
Organism: Cetorhinus maximus; assembly: GCF_964194155.1. Lineage (NCBI taxonomy): Eukaryota > Metazoa > Chordata > Chondrichthyes > Lamniformes > Cetorhinidae > Cetorhinus > Cetorhinus maximus. The sequence continues at coordinate 203,475 of NW_027596464.1, forward strand.
TTTGATATTCTGCAAGGAGCTGCATGTTGCTTTCGTAGCCTAGGAGTTATCACATTTCCTTTACACAGGGAAGATTCTCTGGTTGGAAACTCACATTAGAACTGGCAACATTTGTGGAAAACTTTCCTGCCGCCATTGACAACCCGGATCCGTATGACAATGAGTGTTGATGGGGAAAAAAAAACATCGGAAGTTTCGTCCCCGAGTGGTTTTGAACCACCAAACTTTCAGTTGGAAGAACACGCTAATCAATTTTGCTGCAGGAACTGATACAACTTCCTGTCTTCCTTGTACAAGCACAGCCAAATCTCTTTGTAAATCACTGCACACGTTCTCACCTTTTCAAACATGTCCTGCTTTGTTGCTTTTTAAAAATTACTTTTACGACCAAGTGAGTTACTTCAGTCTTTGCTACATTTTTCTCCGTCTGCCGTCTTGTTAGCCAAGCACCTCTTATATATTATAAAAACAGAAAATGCTGGGAAAACTCAGCTGGTCTGACAGCATCTGTGGAGAGGGAAACAGTGTTAACTTTTCGATTCCATGTGACCCCTCTTCAGAGCTGAAGAGAAGTAAAAAGTGATGGGGTTTATACTGTTCAAGTGGGGCAGGGTGGGGAGGGGGCGGGGAGGGTAGAGCAGGTGAAGCTGGGTAGAAGGTCAGCGAGAGGTGGGAGCTAAGGAGAGACTGACAAACGTATCATGGACACAAGAAAAAGGGAGTGTTAATGGCAGTGGTGAGGGCTGAAGAAGGTGCTGATAGTTGCATAAAAGAACGAAAGCAGAATGTGTGAATAGCAGAACAAGGGTCAGCAATCTGTGAAAGAACAACATGGAACAAGTAACAGATGGTGCTTTTGGAGTTGGGGTTGGATGGAGTGAGAGGGAAGTAGTTGGGAAGAAAGGATTAAAAAGGGGATAAAAAGGGGTATGAAATAACGAATAAATGAATAAAAAATAAGTAAATAAAATACATTTTTATAAAGGGATTTTAAAAAGTGTGAAAATGGAGGAGAGAGTTCATGGTCTGAAGTTGTTCAACTCAATGTTAAGTCCAGAAGGCTGCAAAGTGTCTAAGCGGAAGATGAGGTGCTGTTCCTCCAGTTTGTGTTGAGCTTCACTGGAACATTGCAGCAGGCCAAGGACAGACATGTGGGCATGAGAGCAGGATGGGGTGTTGAAATGGTAACCGACAGGAAGGCCTGGGTCATGCTTGTGGACAGACTGAAGGTGTTCTGCAAAGTGGTCACCCAGTCTCCGTTTTGTCTCCTCAATGTAATAGTTGCAGATGTACAACTTGCTATTTCCAAAACCCACCAACTTAATCAATGCGGCTCCTCTGAAACTTTCAATGCAAATATTGATCCTTTATAAGGTGCCATTCCCAGAACTATACACAGTCCTCCAGTTGTGACCTAACCAGGGCTTTGTATAGCTGTAGCAAACCTTTCCCTCTTTTCTATAAGAGCCTCTGAAACAGGTTGTACAGCAAGAGGAATAGGAATATATATGTCGACTAAGAAAATGAGGAGATGCTTGATCGGAATAAATTTTGTTAAAAAAATTAAATCCAAATCAACAGTTTAAGTACTTTTTTTGTTCAAAAACTATGTAATAATCCTAAGTGCAATTCTTGGTGTCATTGGGTGAAGGAAACTTTGGTAACGCTTCAGAATTTAGCAGACTGGGCACTGTAGAAGCTCCTTCTCATCTTTCAATATCATTTTTATTAAATCAGTATTTTCCAAGTGAAATTGGAGAATGAGTTGAGAGGGGGAAATCGGGATTATGCAGAGATGGAAGGAAAATTGGATGAATGAGGAGGCTCTTTGTAAAAAGCTTAGGCATGGAAAGGATGAGTGGGAGGATCTCTTACTGCGCTGTGCCATTTGATGATGACATTGTTGATCAGTCTGTCTCCAGCATTCCTAATGAGAACAGCCGAATTCCATTTCTTCAAAACAAAGACCCAAAGTGCTGCTGCATGACGTCACCGTTTAACATTCCATCCAGGTGCCTACGCAGTTCAGAGGAGAAAAGTAACATCCGAGGTTTATCTGTAACTCAGAAAATTGAAGCGAGGGAAACTCAAAAAAATTACAATCGCCAGGGAAGTGATACCGAGTAAATTGTTGGAGGTGCGGGTTCACAAACCCTCGGGTCCTGATGGGCTTTATCGTAGCATCTTAAAAGAAGTGCCAAGTAAGATATTTGATGTATTCGTTTTAATTTTCCAAATTCAATATATTTGGGCAAGATTCCATGAGATTGGAAAACAACAAATGTAATACGTTGGCTCAAAAAGTGAGAGAGACAGGAAACAGGAAACTGCAGGGCAGTCAGTTTAACATCTGTCAGAAGGAAAAGGTTCGATGCTATTTTTAGTGACGTTATGGCAGGACACATTAAAAAATTCAAGGTAATCAGGCAGAGTCAACATGGTTTTGTTAAAGGAAAATCGTCTTTGACCAATTTGTTAGAGTTCTTTGAACTAGCATATATTATGGATAATGGAGAACTGGTGGATGTGCTGTACTTAGGTTTCCAGAAGGCATTTGATAAAGTGACACATCAAGTGTTTTTTGCGGGGTCTCGGCTTTTTACAATGTGTATAAATCAGTTGGATGAATGGCCCAAGGAATGGTTGGTAAATATGCTGACGACAGAAAGATAGTTGGAAAAGTAATTTGTGGAGTTGACATAAGGACCTGAAAAGGGACATAGATAGATTAAGTGAATGGATAAAGATCTGGTAAATGGAATATAATGTGGGCAAATGTGAAATTGTCCATTTTGGCAGGAAGAATGAAAAAGCATATTATCTAAATGGTGAAAGATTGCCGGGCTCTGAGATGTAATGGTTAGCATGCAAACATAGCAAGTAATTAGGAAAGCTAATAAAATTATATTGTCGCTGGACTAATAGTCAAGGGAGCCAGGGTAACACTCCGGGTTCGAATCCCAAACAGCCCTTCTCTTCCTCTTTCTTTCCCACACTGCCTCTGTGTTTGTTCTCGACTGTGATATTTCTACTGTAATTGGTGAAACGAGTGTGGATTGCTGTGAAAAACCGTCTGGTTCACTAATGACCTTTAGGGAAAGAAATCTTACCTCGTCTGGCCACACGTGACTCCAGGCCCACAGCACTGTGGTTGACTCTTAAAATAGCCCCTGAAATGACCATTCAATTGTAACAAAGACACATAAAAGGATTGAACGGACTACCCAATATTTGACCAAGGCACTGGAAGCGACAATGGCAATTTCAGCCCTGTCGACCCTGCAAAGTACTCCTTACCAACATCTGCCTAACAGACTAGTCAAGCAAACAGCCTGACATATGGAATCGTGCCTTACAGATAATGCCTCAGACACCACCATCTCTGGGTATATCCTGTTCCACCGAGGACAGGCCCAGCAGAGGTGCCGGCACAGTCGGGAGGGAGTTGCCCTGGGAGTCCTCAATATTGATTCCGGACCCCATGAAGTCTCCTGGAAACAGGTCAAATGTGGGCAAGGAAAGCCTCGTGTTGATTAGCACGTATAATCTTCCCTCGGCTGATGAATCAGTGCTCCTCCATGTTGAACATCACTTGGAGGTGGCAAGGACGCACAAAGTATTCTGGGTGGGAGACTTCAATGTCCATCGCCAAGCATGGCTCGGTAGTGCCACTACTGACCTAGCTGGCTTAGTCCTAAATAACATAGCTGCTAGACTGGGTCTACAGCAAGTGGTGAGCGAAAAACATACTTGACCTCATCCTCACCAACCTGCCTGCCTCAGATGCATCTGTCCATAACAGTATTGACACGGGTAACTGCTGCACAGTCATTGCGGAGACGAAGTCCCGTCTTCACCTTAACAATGTCCTCCATCGTGTTGTGTGGCATGACCACCATGCTAAATGGGATAGATTTCGAATAGATCTAGACTTGGCATCCAGGAGACGCTGTGGGCCATTGTACTTGAACATAATCTGTAACCTGGCCCTGCATATCCCCCATTGTACTTGAACATAATCTGTAACCTGGCCCTGCATATCCCCCACTGTACCATCGCCAGCAAGCCAGGGGATCAACCCTGGTTCAGTGAAGCGTGCAGGAGGCCATGTCAGGAGCAGCACCAGGCATACCTAAACATGAGGTGTCAACCTGGTGAAGATACAACAAAGGGCTACTTGCATGCCAAACAGCATAAGAAGCAAATGATGGACAGGGCTAAGTGATCCCACAACCAATGAATCGGATCTAAGCTCTGAAGTCCTGTGACAATCAGTCGAGAATGGTGGTGGACAATTAAACGACTCACTGGAAATGGAGGTTCCACAAATATCCCCAAACTCAATGATGGGGGAGCCCAGTACATCAGTGGAAAAGATAAGGCATTTGCCAAAATCTTCAGCCAGAAGTGCCGAGTGGATGGTCCATCGGCATCCCCCAGAGGTCCCCAGCATCACAGATGCCAGTCTTCAGCCAATTCGATTCACCCCACATGATATAAAGAAGCGACTGAAGGCACTGGGTACTTCAAAGGCTATGGACACTGACAATATTCTGGCAATAGTACTGAAAACTTGTTCTCCAGAACTTACCGCGCCCTTAGCCAAGCTGTTCCAGTAGAGCTATAACACTGGCATCTAACTGGCTATGTGGAAAATTGCCCAGGAATGTCCTGTACACAAAAAGCAAGACAAATCTTACTCAGCCAATTACCGCCCCATCAGTTTACTCTCTGCCATCAGTAAAGTAATGGAAGGGGTCACTGACAGTGCTATTAAGCAGCACTTACTTAGCCATAACCTGCTCACTGATGCCCGGTTTGGGTTCCGCCAGGGCCACTCAGCTCCTGATCTCATTATAGCCTTAGTTCAAACATGGACAAAAGAGCTGAACTCCAGAGGTGAGGTGAGAGTGACTGCCCTTCACATCAATGCAACATTTTGCCGAGTGTGGCATCAAGGAGCCCTAGCAAAACTGGAGTCAATGGGAATCTGGGGGGAATACTCTCCACTATTTGGTGTCATGCCGAGCACAAAGGAAGATGGTTGTGCTTGTTCGAGGTCAGTCATCTCAGCTCCAGGACATCACTGCAGGAGTTCCTCAGGGTAGTGTCCTCAGCCCAACCATCTTCAGCTACTCCATCAATGACTTTCCGCCCATCATAAGGTCAGAAGTGGGGATGTTCGCTGATGATTGCACAATGTTTAGCACCATTCGCGACTCCTCAGTTACTGAAGCAGTCTATGTCCAAATGCAGCAAAGCCTGGATAGTATCCAGGCTTGGGATGACGAGAGGCAGATAACATTCGTGCCACACAAGTATCAGGTAATGACCATCTCCATCAAGAGAGAATTCATTCATCGCCGCTTGATGTTCAAGGCATTACCACCACTGAATCCCCCAGTGTCAATATCCTCGTTGTTACCATTGACCAGAAACTGAACTGGACTAGCCATATAAATACTGTAGCTACAAGAACAGGTCAGAGGCTAGGAATCATGCGATGTGTAACTCATCTCCTAACTCTCGCAAAGCCATCTACAAGGCATAAGTCAGATGTGTGATGGAATACTCTCCACTTGCCTTGCTGAGTGCAGCACCCACAACACTCAAGGAGCTTGAGACCATCCAGGACAAAGCAGCCCAATTGATTGGCACCGCATCCAAAAACAATCACTCCCTCCTCCACCGACGCACCGTAGCAGCATTGTAAATGCACTGCAGGAATTCACCAAGGCTCCTTAGGCAGCACCTTCCAAACCCACGACCGTAACCATCCATAAGGACAGGGGCAGCAGGTTGATGGGAACGACACCACCTGGAAGTTCTCTGCCAAGTCACTTACCATCCTGACTTGCAAATATATTGCCATTCCTTCACTGTCGCTGGGTCAAAATCCTGGAACTCCTTTTCTAACAGCACTGTGGGTGTACCTACACTACACAGACTGCAGCGGTTTAAGAAAGCAGTTCACCACTACTTCTCAAGGACAACTAGGGATGGGCAATAAATGCTGGCCTAGCCAGCGATGCCCACACCCCGAGAATGGATAAAACAAAGAAAAATATCAGCATGAAAGATATAACAAGAGATTGGCCCTTTCTATGTATATCCTACAACAACAACTTATATTTATAAAGCGCCTTTAACCAAATGAAACGTCACAAGGCACTCCCCAGGAGCATTATATAACAAAGTGTGACACCGAGCCACATATTCAGTCAGATGACTAAAAGCTCGGTCAAAGGGGGAGACTTTAAGAACTGTCTTAAAGTAGGAAAGTATCGACTTCATGTTCCAGCTAACAGCAATGGTGCTTCTCATTAGTGAAGAAGTCACCTGTGTTCAAGTTTAACAAGACATTTAGTCGGAGAAATTTTTCTCTGGTGAAGAGATCGGGAATGAAAAAAAAGCCAAATGTCCAGTTTATTGGTAGTTTCCCTGATGACAACTGACCAGGAATCGGCGCTTCCATTGGACCAACAGCGAAGAGGGTGGAGGGTTTTGGAAATTGAAAGTTACACATGAGCAGTTTGTGGGACTATTTCACCTCACTGTCAATTTCATCTTCCAGCTCACAGATACCGTTATTTTCATTGGCTGAAGAAGTCGTTTGTGTTGAACCTAAACAGGCAGTTTTGTGGTTTAAGAGATTTGAGATGGAACAAAAAGAGGCAAAAGCAGCATAGGTAAACCAGCTTGATAAATGTTTTGGTCGCTTCCCTGATGGTCTAGTGGTTAGAATTTAGCGCTTTCACTGCTGCGGCCCGGGTTCGATTCCTGGTCAAAGAATGAAGGTTTGTGGATTTCGAGAAATTGTTTAAGCAAGTATTGATAACTTATTGATTGAAAATATTTAGCAGCTCTGCCAGAAGCAGAAGAGTGAGAGTATCGCCTCGGAGCTGGAAAAATCACACATGGAACAAGTGGAGAACACAGAGGCGGAGTGAGGGAATAGCTGAAGAGTAGGGCTGTTTGTGAAGCACTGACCAGAGATGTTGGTGCGAGGCAAAATATGGGTGGGAGAAGGACAAATGTTGCTCCCTACTGATTGTACCGTCACAACTATCACTCCTAATCAATCACCCTGCTCTTTGAAAGCAGCACGAATGGCCTCTTTCTTTGCTCTAACTTTTTATAATTTTATGTTTCCCAACAACATGGGTCATTCTGCCATTCATTAACCCACTCGAGCGAGATGTACTTTCTTACCTTGTATTCGGCTCTTAACAAACCAAAACACGGAGAAAATTCAGCGAAATTTTTTGTCATTTCTAGTACCAGGTTTGTCACGAGACTAACTGAAAGACACGTGAATGGTGCCAATTCCTCACTGGAGTTCACCACGTCCAAAGAGCACTGTTACCATCAGCCTGTTATGTACCTTCTTGCAGTGCATCTGCTGAACAATATAAGCTTATCACAGCTCTGTTTTCTTCACATTGAAACACAGTGTGAAAATATGAACAATTTCAAAGCTGAACAACGTACTAGAACGTGCTTGTACAACGTACAAACGGACTAGAAGGAGAGTGTGACTGTGGATAATAGGCACTGTGGACATTCCTGTAATCAGAATCTGGGAGGATCAGGTAGCTGAGATCCTGGTGACTGTTTACCCTGCAAGATTGTCTGCAAACCTATCGCCTTGCATCTTATTTTCCCACGAACTGACTCTGTCTGCATCCAGCAGCTAATTGACCTGGGAGCTGGACACGAGACAGGGACAGAAGCAGAAAGAGATGCGACATGAAAGTGCTTTGAATTTGATGTCTGCCAGTTGCTTTCAATGGTGAATGCCTGCCTTGCAGCGATTAGTTGGAGTTTTTTCCCCTTTTTGAAAGAAGCAAGATTTTAAAAGTCCCACAGCACCCAGCGTAGGGCTCAAACCAACGACCCTGAGATTAAGAGTCACGTGTTCTACCAACTGAGCTAGCTGGGCAAGTGATCAAGGTCCGCTTCATATCCCAACACACATGGAGACACTTGTTGCTTTCAACCTGATACCTCAGCTTGTTCCGAATATCAATGTGTGTAAGGTAACCACCCTACAAAAGCCCCAAGGTTGCAATGCATTCCTCTCAATCATTAATAACATCATTCACATCTTCCACTTCTTAGCTGCACCTCCTTCCAAACATTGTGATCCATTTTCCTCAGGATTTGTTCCTGGATTTAATATTTATCTGCTTTATGAACTCATTTTGAAATCAGATTATCTTCAACATCCACAACAATTGAACTGCAAACCTGACGGACAAACAATAGAAAACAAGTAACTCAGTCAGACATATCCCATGGTGCTCATTTTCAGATCTTCAACAGTCAGATTTTCAATACAATGAAGGAATTTTACAGTGAAAAGAAATGGAAAGGTTGTGCGATTTTTATTTGTGACTCACTCACTCGGGTATTCTGTAAATGATGCTCGGAGGTTTAGTGACCGGGATATAATCTACCTGCGTTTTCCTGAGCCTGTGCTCGGTGTATTGGGAGGTTTGGCCCGGGTTGAAGTATCTCGCGTCCCAGGGATGGGCAGTAACCCGCTGATTGAAGCTGCAGTCGCCGCTTTCTGCTGGCAGCGGGTGATTGGAGAGTGCGGGGCCGGAATATTGCTGCTTTTCCCTGTCTCACTCACTGTGGAGCTGAGGATGAGGGAATTGTTGATAGATTTGTCTGAAACCAATAATTTCTTTCATTTCTACTGGGTTAGATGAAGGTACATAGTTCGTACAAATCTTTTCTCACTATATTTGACAGAAAAATAATATTTTTCAAAAAGCTGTTTGTGTGGGAGCTCACTGGACAACAGTAGATCTGGAACCGTTTTGGGGATATTATCTTGTAGCCCACGTATCCAATGACAACCCTGAACTGCGTGACAAAGAATGCTGATGGGATGGGGGGGTGGGGGAAACAGTAAAGTCTTCACTGCTGGATGGTCTTGAATCACCAACCTTTCAGTTAACAAGAAAACACACTGACCAATTGTGCCTCAGAGACTTATATAAGTTCAGTCTACAAGGTATCCTAACCAGGGTGTCAGTGAGTCAAATCTTCAGATTGCCACTACCCAGATGACTATCGCTCTCTCTCAATCTTGCGCTTCCAAAATAAAGATTGGGTCATTCATTGTGAACACATGGAAACAGTCTGATCCCACCCACTGCAGGCACATCCATGTCACCGGGAACCAGCTCTCCTACAACCGGTGCCATCTCCCTTCGAGCCTTTCGTTGTCTTGTCTGTTACCAAATATTCTGATTGTCCCGAAGCCGATATTAGGTCTGAATTCCTGATGTGCAGTAAGGAGAATCATTTAAATGTCTCAGATCAGTTAATTTCACTGATAACATCAGAGTCAATGTTCCATCGTCTTAAAGAAGGGAAAAGTACCTTGACTGTCTCTGCTCAGTCGGGCTGTTCACCCTTCATTCTCTGATTCCATTCCTCAAAGCGGATTTTCATTTTCTCCTTGAGTTCCCTGACCACATCTGGCAGCATCTTTGATCTGAGAGGCATAATTTATAGTTCAGATGTGATGCAGTTCCGATGAAAGTTTACAGACCTGAAATGAAAACTATGTTTATCTCTCCACAGAGGCTACCAGGTCTGCTGAGAATGCCAATATTTTCTGTTTTTATATCAGGTGACCAGCATCTGCAATATGTTGCTTTTCTTTACCTGATTAGTGAAACATACAAGATTCTGAGGGTACCTGGCAGGGCGGATGTTGAGAGGATGTTACCTCTTGTGGGAGAATCTAGAACTCGGGGTCACTTTTTAAATATAAGCCGTCACCCATTTAAAACAGAGAGGCAAAGATTTTTTTCTCTCAGAGAGTCGTGAGCTTTTGGAACTGTCTTCCTGAAAAGACTATGGAAGCAGAGCCTTTAAATATTTTTAAGGCAGAGATGGATATATTATTGGTAAGCAAGGGGGGTGATAGGTTATCGAGGATAGACGGGGGTACAGATTTCAGGTTACTGTCAGGTCAGCCATGATCTTATTAAATGACGGAGCAGGCTTGAGGAGCCTAATGGCCTACTCCTGCTCCTTGTTCTTATATAGTGCTAAGGATGTGGAACCCATTACCAGTAGATTTCGAGATCCATGTCTGAGCTGAAAACGTGCAGGTAAGCTCACACTGTAAACAGATTGTTCACCAGGTGGAAATGGAAAGGGATTCGCCCAATCATCCCAATTACTGACACAGCAAAACAGTCTCGCCGGTGTTATGACTGATGCAGTTGGTAAAGCAGAGTTATTTGAAATTCCCAAAGGGAAACCTTAAACAACTGTCACAACCTATAATTTTAAGTGCTATGTTTGAGATGCGACCCTAAATTCAGGAATCAGACCACCAGCTCTCGAAGTTTTACATTAAACAAAATGAAACATTTTATTAATTTACACAGATTAAAATATATATACACATGGCTACAAATTATTACTCTCAGAACTTTTAACAAATTCCCAAACTAATCCCCACTAAGGCAACAGGAACCCTTAGACTTAGCCAGACACCAGGCAAAGCATTTTCGCCGTACAAATTCAAAATGAAGTTCTTTTCATTTGTTCCTTGTGGAGTCAACTGGAGGCTTGCAGCTGCCTTTTGATCTGACATTGCCTCTGTTCTGCACACCCAAAATGGTTATCTTGTTATACCTACTATCACTGATTGAATGCTAATTCTCATTTTCCCACCAGTCTCTTTGAACACCACCTTTTAAAAATGAAAGCCCTTTCATAATACCAATTTTATTAAAAATATAAATATATTGCTAGGTAGCTGCTAGTAGGTATCCGTTTTCACTCTCCTTCTTGAATGCTCTATTAAAAAATGCAAATGCACATTATTTCTCTGATATCTCAAAACTAGCACACATCAAAGCACCCAGGCTAGCTGGCCTTAATCCAAATAAGACTCACCCACAGACTAAGCCTCTATTTTAAAAGAAAAGTATTTTCCAAAATATTATGTACATTAGCAGCTTCATGACACCGGTGAGAGGCCATTCAGATACTTCACGTGAGCAAAGGGCTTTATTCAGTTTGCCCACATGTTAACACTCCATCTTTAAAGGTTCAAAGGATTTGATCCACAATCAGAGGATTGTTAGTGGCAAAAGATGGTTTAAAAGCCACCAACTCACCCCATCTTCTGAGCTTCCGCCGAGTTCAGATCTAACTCTAGGGGGTTGTTCTGCTGTTCATTACACCCAGGAGAGAATTATGGTGGAGCCCAGAGTAATTTGGTAGCTGTATCAATTGATTCAACAATTTGATGCCTTTCCCCAATGGCACCCATCGTATCTGATTACATGACAGAGGTTTCTATCCGACATTTTCGCCCTTCAATGGCGGAGCGACCACCCAGCATTCGCTGCGGGACAGAATGTGCCCTATTCTCACGAGAAAAGTTCCTTGCACATGCGCATTGTTGTATGTGCTTGGAGCGTGCGCAGTGCTGGTCTGAGACTGAAGCTGCTCAGAGCGGGAGAGGGAATGTGGAGTGGAGCAAACTAACAGAGTTAGTGGGTGTGTGAGGAGGAATGGAGCCAGCGGAGTGGGCAGGGAGGCTTCATAAAGACACAGTGCAGGTTGAAGACCCCAAATAACAAGGTACGGGGTTTGCGGTTGCAGGGAACGGACCGAAAAAGTCTGTTTTTTTCTCTTTTGCCAGGCCCGGGTGAACGGCCGCCATCTTTATAGGGAGAGGGGGGGTGCAATGTGCAGCAGGGCGCATGCGCGGTCATCCTGATCCAGGTAGCAGGAGGAGAGAATGTTGTGCATTTCTATCCTGGACTGACAGGGATGGATTTTGGAAACTCCTTTTACAGGAGGTTAGAAGGGGAGAATTTACACACAGCAAACTTAGACCAAGAGAAATATTTGTCTCTTAATTTATGTCCTGGATTGACAGTGATGGATTGTTTGTAAACTCCTTTTTCACAGAATCACACATTGCTGAAGAGGCCCTTCGGCCCATCGAGTCTGCACCGACACGTGAGAAACACCTGACCTACCTCCCTAATCCCATTTTCCAGTACTTGGCCCATAGCCTTGAATGTTATGACGTGCCAACTGTTCATCCAGGTACTTTTTAATGGATGTGAGACAACCCGTCTCCACCACGCTCCCAGGCATTGAATTCCAGACCGTCACCACCCTCCCAGGCAGTGAATTCCAGACCGTCACCACCCTCTGGGTAAAAAAGTTTTTTCTCACATTCCCCCTAAACCTCCTGCCCCTCACTTTGAACTTATGTCCCCTTGTGACAGACCCTTCAAATAAGGGGAACAGCTGCTCCCTATCCACCCTGGCATGCCCTTCATAATCTTATACACCTCAATCAGGTTGCCCCTCAGTCTTCTCTGCTCCAGCGAAAACAACCCAAGACTATCCAACCTCTCTTCACAACTTAAATGTTCCATCCCAGGCAACATCCTTAGATATTAAATGGGAAGGATTTGCGGATTGGAAACGGAAACGAAACTTCACATTAAGATTTGACAGAATGACTTGATTCATCGGAACTTGATATTATCGGCCTCGAATTGTAAGCATTGAGTTCCAGGTCATTGCCACTCGCTGTGTAAAATTTTTTCCTCATATGCTCCCTGTAGATCTTGCCCCAAATCTTAAATTTGTAATCCCTTAAATCTGTATTCATGTAATCCTTTTATGATCAGATACTGTGAACAGCCTTTCTTTAACTACCCTATCTAAACCTATCATAATCTTGTACACCTCTCTCAAATCTCCCCTCAATCTACTTTTCTCCAAGGAGAACAACCCCAGTTTCTCCAAAGTAATCTTACAACATCCCTCGACCCATTCTGGTAAATCTCCTCTGTACCCTCTCAAGGACCCTCACATCCTTCATAATGTGTGGTGATCACTGGTTTGCACAGACCCAGATGTTCTGTGCCCGTGTGCATGACATCATCACACATCGACAATTACACAGTGACGTCAACCCGCTCCCCGGGTATTTCCTCAACTGGGAGATTTTTATCTGACTCCAGTGCTGCTGATATCTTTCCAGCTGCAGGCTCCAACAGAAGTGTTCAACATTGCAAACTCTGAATTTATTTCAGAGCTGAATGTTTTTGACCATTTATCTACAATCTAGACTTTAGTGCAGTGCTCTGTTATCTGTAAGAGGTTTCATGCCTCAGGGGCTGGTGTGACTTCTTTACTGTGGATCTAAATCCATGTTCATCCATTCCTCCGTTTCACCTCTGCCCCCCGATCACTTCTCTGCCATTGTCTAACTTCCTCTGTCTCTAGTTATGGGCGTATTTTAGCTCCATTTAGGATTTTACTGTTACTTCTGCCGACAGTGTCTAAAGGAAGTTTCCATCGCTCCCCAAACCTGACCATGTGCTGCTGTCTTCCCAGCTTTACCTTCCCATCTTTCATAGTCAAGAATTGTTTTTCTCGCACTATAATCCATTTCTCTTCCACTTCTGAGCTTCTGTTGACCATCAAATTCTGTATAATTTTTATTCTCTGTATTCATTCTGCATGGCCTGAAATGTTAGCTCTGTTTCTCTCTCCACAGATACCAGCAAATATTGCCAATCCCCAGTTGCCTGTGGAGAAGATGATGTTTGACCTTCTTGAACCGCTGCAGTCCATGTGGTGAAGGTGCTCCCACAATGATGTTAGGTAAGGAGTTACAGGTTATTCACCCTGTGATGATGAAGGAACATTGATATACATCCAAATCAACAACAATAATTTGTATTTATATCGCACTTTCAATGTAAGACAATATTCCAAGGTATTTCACAGAAATGTTGCAAAGCAATGTTTAACACTGAGCAACATAAGGAGATATTAGGGCAGGTGACCAAAAGCTTGGTCAAATGGGTCGGTTTTAAGGAGCATCTTAAAGGGGAGAAAGAGAAGTGGAGAAGTTTAGGGAGGAAATTCCAGAGCTTGTGGCCAAGGCAAATGAAAGAATGGTCACCAATGGTGGAGCGATTAAAATCAGGAATTCTCAGGAGGCTGGAATTAGAGGAGCTGAGATACCTCAGAGGGTTGTGAGGCTGGATTACAGAGATAGGGAGGGTGAGACCCTGGAGGGATTTGAAAATACGGATGAGAAATTAAAAATTTTGCTTCTTATCCTGGAGCCTTTGCAGGTCAATGTGCACAGGGGTGATGGGTGAACAAGACTTGGTGTGAGTAAGCACACGGGCAGCACAGTTTTGGATCACCTCAAGATTACAGGGAGATTGAATGTGGGAGGCCGGCCGGGAGTGTGTTAGGATAGTTAAGTCTCGAGGTAACAAAGGAATGGATGAGAGTTTCAGCAGCAGATGAGCTGAGACTGGGGTGGAGTCGGGCGATGTTACTGAGGTGGAAATAGGCGGTCTTGGTGATGATGTGGATCTGTGGTTGGAAGCTCACCTTGGGGTGAAATATTTCACCATGGTTGTGAACAGCCTGGTTCAGCCTCAGACAGTTGTCAGGAGAGGGATGGAGTCGGTGGATAGGGAGTGGAGTTTGTAGTGGGGACTGAAGACAATGGCTTCAATCTTCTCAATATTTAAATGGAGGAAATTTCTGTACATCCAGTACTGGATGTCAGACAAGCCAGGATGGTGTGTGACTTGGAGGGGAACTTGGAGGTGATGGTGTTCACAGACACCTGTTACCCTGGTCCTTCTAGGTGGTGGAGGTTGAGGGTTTGGGAAGTTTTGTCAAAGTTCTGGTTTAGTTGTAGATCTATAACGAACCTCTCCTCATCCACTACCTCTCCCACTCCCCTTCTCTCTCTGCCTCTCCCACTCCCCTTTTCTCCCTGCCTCTCCAACTCCCCTTCTCTCCCTACCTCTCCCACTCCCCTTCTCTCCCTGCCTCTCCAACTCCCCTTCTCTCCCTACCTCTCCCACTCCCCTTCTCTCCCTGCCTCTCCAACTCCCCTTCTCTCCCTGCCTCTCCAACTCCCCTTCTCTCCCTACCTCTCCCACTCCCCTTCTCTCTCTGCCTCTCCCACTGCCCTTCTCTCTCTGTCTCTCCCACTCCCCTTCTCTCCCTGCCTCTCCCACTTCCCTTCTCTCTCTGCCTCTCCCACTCCCCTTCTCTCTCTGCCTCTCCCACTCCCCTTCTCTCTCTGCCTCTCCCACTCCCCTTCTGTACCTGCCTCTCCCACTCCCATTCTCTCCCTGCCTCTCCCACTCCCCTTCTCTCTCTGCCTCTCCCACTCCCCTTCTCTCCCTGCCTCTCCCACTCCCCTTCTCTCTCTGCCTCTCCCACTCTCCTTCTCTCTCTTTCTCTCTCTGTCGCATAGAATTCTCCAGCCCAGCGAGTTGTGGATGCTCCATCATTGAATATATTTCAGGCTGAGATGGGGAGATTTTTGCTCTCTCGTGGAGTCGAAGGATATGGGGTGTGGGTGGAAAAGTGCAGTTGAAGCCCAAGATCAGCCACGATCGTATTGAATGGTGGAGCAGGCTCAACAGGGTGTTAGGACTTCTCTTGATCACTACTTATACTCCTAAAGAGACCAGAGTCTTGTGTAGGCCCAGACTGGGTGGCAGGTTCCCTTCCCCGAAGGACATCAGTGAACCAGTTGGGTTTTTATGACAATCCAGCAGTTTTCATGGTCACTTTTTCCTCGTGCCGGCCCCACAAATTCCCAGATTCATTCAGCTCAATTTCACAACCTGCCTTTGTGTTTTTGTGGGTTCTCTCTCACTCCCTTTTTTCTGTTTTAAATCAATTTCACAGGGTATTAGAAGGAGAGAATTTACAGTCGGGAAACTGAAACCAAACATCACATCAGGATCTGACGGAGTCGCCCTATTGAACATGGACGGACAAAGCACCGTTCACAGTGGGGAGACACCGTTCATCTGCTTCGTATGTGGGAAGGGATTTACTCGATCGTCCAGCCTGCTGACACACCAGCGAGTTCACACTGGGGAGCGACCATTCACCTGCACCGAGTGTGGGAGTGGATTTACGCGATCATCAGGGCTGGTACAACACCAGCGAGTTCACACAGGGGAGAGACTGTTCACCTGCTTCCAGTGTGGGAAGGAGTTCACCCGATCATCAGGGCTGCATCAACACCAGCAACTTCACACAGGGGAGAGACCATTCACCTGCTCCCAGTGTGGGAAGGAGTTCACCCGATCATCAGGGCTGCATCAACACCAGCAACTTCACACAGGGGAGAGACCATTCACCTGCTCCCAGTGTGGGGTGGGATTCATTCAATCATCCCACCTGCTGACACACCAGCGAGTTCACATTGACGAGAGACCTTTTAAATGCCCAGACTGCGGGAAATGCTACAAGAGTTCTGGGAACCTGATGTCCCATCAACGTGTTCACACTGACGAGAGACCATTCAGGTGCTCTTACTGTGGGACTGGGTTCAGGGAATCATCTCAACTCACTGTACACCAGCGAACTCACACTGGGAAGAGACTGTTCACCTGCTCCAAGTGCGTGAAGGGATTCACTCGGTCATCCAGCCTGCTGAGACATCAGCAAGTTCACAAGTAACTCATAACATTGATTGGATTTTGCTGTTAGTCACATCCAGGACTGAACCATGTACATTGGGGTCTGTTTCTGCTGATGTTAGTAAATTTCAGCCCAGTTACAGGTGTAAATATTAAAAAAGTATATCATATGATAAAGTCAAATAAATCAGCTTTGTATGAAATACAGTGAGTTGAGTCTTTTTAGTGGCTCTAACACAAGTTAGTTCATTTTGAAGGACCCTCCCTCTCCCCTGCCTCCTCCACCTTCACCTCCAACAACAAGTGTGAGGAGCTCATGGAGCTTCTTTGCCACTAAGATTGAGACAATCCGATCAGATGCCTCTGCTGCTTCCCTCCCTTCCACTAACCCACCGGGACAAACTGTCTGTAAAGATCCCCCTTGTCTGAACCCTGAACTCGCATCTTCCTCTAGTTTCTCTCTCATCTCCCCTCATGCCCTCTCAGCGCTCATCTTGTGCATGAGACCCAGCTCCTGCCCCATCGATCCTATTCCCACTAAACTGCTGATCATCTAATTTCTCCATGTAGCTGATACTGTGAATGGTTCTCTCTCTCTCCTGGGACTGTGCTCTTCACCTTTCAATGCATCGTCATCACCCATCCTAAAAAAACAATCTCTGATCCACCATTGTCTTCACAAACTACTGCCCCATCTCCAACCTCCCTTTCCTCTCCAAAGTCCTTGTACTTGGTGCCCCCCAAGGATCTATACTTGGCCCCTCCTATTTCTCATCTACATGCTGCCACTCGGTGACATCATCCAAAAGCACCGTGTTAGTTTTCACATGTACACTGACAACACCCAGCTCTACCTCACCATCATCCCTCTCCATTCCTCCACTGTTACTAAATTATCAAACTGCTTATCCCACATCCAGTACTGGATGAGCAGAAATTTCCTCCAATTAAAAATTGGGAAGACCAAAGCTATTGTCTTCGGTCACCACTACAAATCCCATTCCCTAACGAGTCCATCCCTCTCTCCGGGAACTGTCTGAGGCTGAACAACACTGTTCACAATCTTAGTCTCATATTTGACTCCAAGGTGAGTTTCTGACCACATATCCACACCATCACTAAGACCAGATATTTCAATCTCCATAACGCCGCCTGTCTCCACCCCACCCCCAGCTCATCTGCTGCTCAAACCCTCATCCATGTCTGTGTTACCTTTAGACTTGATGATTCCAATACATTCCTGGCCAGCCCCTCACATTCACCCCGTCCCACACGTATCATGAGATCATCAAAAACTCTGTGCCTGTGCATTCTCACCTCAAATCCCATTCACCCATTACCCCTGTGCTCATTGACCCACATTGGCTCCTGGTCAAGCAATGTCGCCATTTTAAAATTGCATACTTGTTTCAAATCCCTCCATGGCCTCATCCCTCTCTATCTCTCTAATCTCCAGTACTACAACCCTCCTAGATTTCAGCACTCATCCTCCTGGCCTCTTTGGCATCTCTGACTTTAATTACTCCACCATTGATGGCCGTGCCTAGGTGTGAAGCTTTGAAATTCTCTCCCTCAACTTCTCCACCCCTCCACCTCTCTCTCCTGATTAAAGATGTTGGTTAAAATTTACCTCTTCAATCACGGCTTTGTCCATTGGCCCTAATATCTCCCTATGTGACTTGTCAGTTTTTTCTTTATGAAAATCCTCTGAAGCACCTTGGGATGTTTTATATAAGTTGTTCCTGTTTCATGACAGCCAGTTTGTGCACAGCAAGATTCCACAAACAGCAATCAGACTAACTGATTAATCCAGTTTTTTTTTGATGGGGTGTTAGTTAAAGCACGAATGTTGGTCCCAATGCACCAGGAGAACTCCCCTGTGGACAAGATGTGGAGTTGTTGAGCTCTCCTGAGCTGAGAGTGGAGCTGATTGAGCTGTCGGGCCTGCAGTGTACCTTGAAGAACCGCTGTCTGGGATCTTACCTCTTAATCCGCTGTCTGGGATCTTTCCTCTTAATTCACTGGCTCCCAACTGAAGTTGTTGCTGCAGTTAAATAGCTAACTTTGAATATCAATCCCAATTTAACCTTTGGAGCAAAATCTGCAACTTTAAATCAGCTGTAAAAGAGAAAGATAATTCATGCTAATGCATTTGGGGAGGGCAAGCAAAGCTGGAGAATACACAATAAACAGGAGAATATTGGGAGGGGTAGAGGAAGTGAGAGACCTCGGAGTCCATGTCCACAGGTCCCTGAAGGTGGCAGGACAGGTGGATCAGGTGGTAAAGAAAGCATATATTTATCAGAACTCACCATACACCAGAACACTCACACTGGGGAGAGGCCATTCACCTGTACGGAGTGTGGGAAGGGATTCACTCAGTTATCCACCCTGCTGAGACACGAACAAACTCACACTGAGGGGAGGCCATTCAGCTGCTCCGAGTGTGGGAAAAGATTCACCCCTTCAAACAACCTTGTGAGACACCAGCAAGTTCACACTGGGGAGAAGTTGTTCAGCTGCTCTGAGTGTGGGAAGAGATTTACTCAGTCATCCCACCTACAGACACATCAACAAATTCACACTGCCGAGTGGACTTTAAAGTGGACAGAGAAGTGCTTTAAAATTCCAGTGAACTGATGTCCCATCAACGTGTTCACACTGACGAGAGACCGTTCAGGTGCTCTCACTGTGGGACTGGATTCAGATGGTCATCTCAACTCACTGTACACCAATGAATTCACACTGGAGAGAGGCCGTTCAGCTGCTCCGAGTGTGGGAAGGGATTCATTCAGCCGCTAACCTGCTGAGACACCAGCAAGTTCACAACTAACAAGTGATTGGATTTTGCTGTGAATCACATCCAGGTCGGAACATGTTCATTGGGGTCTGTTTCTGCTGATGGTAATAAACTCCAGCCCAGTTATAGGGGTTTATATTCTGGATAACAATCAGATTTGTGTTAAACACATGGTGTATTGAGTCTTTTTTAATATTGCTAACACAAAATAGTTATTTTTGAACAAAGGAACATGTCTCAGGACATTGGGGCAGCAATGAACAAACTCAGGGGAATATTGGATACAGAGTCAAAACAACATTATATTCTTTCTCCATGTGATCTGTCTCAGAATTCTCTCATCAAACAGACCATCAACATGAGAGGAATTGACATTTTAAGTCATTCCAAGAGGAAATTAGAGGCTGTAATTATCCAGGATGTTGTTCTGAAATTTACACTATCTCCCACTGTCACCAAAGCTGGCAATAGACAGCTCATTGTTCTAATTGTGTTGCAGCCTCTGTCCCAGATGTCGTTCGTTGGAGATTTAATGTTCAGAGAAAGGGGTGAGATTGGATGTTCAAAACCGCTCACAGGCTATGGAGGGTGATGTTGACTTGAATGTGCCAAAATCAGTGTTCTCCATAGGCACCAATACTTTATCCCCAGTATTAGTCACTTTGGTCGGTGTTGTCCACCTGATAGGACAGGATGTGTCCTCATGTGTCTGTTTGTATGAGTGCGGGTGTATCCCTGAGTGTGGAAGTGTGTGTAAAAGTGTATGGGTGTGGAGAGGTTGTCTGAGTGTGTAAGACAGACAGAATGAGTGTGGGTCTGTGTGTGTGGTTGTCTGTGCTGCTTCTCATTAGCTCTAACACAAACCTTCCTCTCCAAGCAGACAACATGGCTCCTGAGAATCCCATCCAGTGATGTGAATGGTACGATTCGGAGATCCTTCATCCAGGGTGAAACCACAGGCTGACTGTGTGCTGTGTAACACCTGACACCTACACAACCAGGCCCCACTTCTCCTGGAGCAACATGAAGTGTCTGCTGCTTTCCAGATCCATTCCTTTCCCCTCACCATTATCCTCAGATAGTTCACAAATTCCTTGTGTACATCATCCTCCAACACGCCTATGGTTTCCACTTTAAATATTTCCATCGGTCTTTTTCACAGACAGCAATGGGATTGCTGCTATCACAGGAATCAGTTCTGAAATACTGTCCCTCTGATCATTAGGCTCCCTGGAGTAATACACTGATCCCGATCTTCCCACCTAACACAAATCCATATCCCCATCTGAGTTCCAGATTTTAATGTGATTGTCTAACATAGAAAACATATATCATTTAACTCATTTAAACCTGAGTCAGCACACCACCTCCACACACACTACAAGAGGTTGTCTTTGAGATCAGTTGTTCCTTTGTAATCTGGGTTGTTCTGAATGATGACAATATGAACCTTCTTCCTAACCTGTCCTAAACCTTGAAAGGGGGGAATGCGTCATTAACACATAGATGCTTCAAGTTATTAATTCTGCTTAGCCTGTCTGACATAATTAATTTAGGACTAACAGAAGGATTAGGGTATGTTCGAATGGACAGATCTTTATAAGGGGACATAAGGGGACTTCTTGCTAATGTCGGGATTACAAGGTTAGACATTATTTTTACATTCATTTTTTTAACAATTTGCTGATTTTTGATGGAAAGGGAGACAGTGAGAAAGAGCTAGAAAGTCGAGAAGGTCAGAGGGAGTGCACTTGTGGTGTGGGGTGGGAGGGGAATAACAGAGGAACCAGGTATGGGTGCAGACCATTTCTACATAGGCATGAACGTACAGGATCGAAATTATAAACAAAGGCACACGGTTCATTCTGTAATCATAATCAATGCTGTAATGTCTACAAAATACTCCAAATGTATGGGAGAAACTTCTATCGATAAGATGTCTTTGGGGCTCTCCTGTATCCCCATATTTGTCATTAATGTTGCTTTTCCATCACACAGCTGACTCATGTCGAATGTCTTAGATAATCCACAACACCTTCTGTCGGTTCATTCACTGAAACCACGGACTCTCCTTGTTGTAACGGTGACATTCCCTGTCTGCCCGGTTATTTCTTGAAGTCAGTCAGCCCTTGAATTGTTTGTACATTGTTTCATCATGTCCCACCCAGCTGGCCACCAGTGCAGAGGCATTGGAGGAGGACGGTTTGGTCCACGTTGTTAGAGGCTGCAGACAGGCCGAGAAGGACAATGAGGGAGTTTTCCTTTGTCACATTCACATCGGGTGTCATTGGTGACTTTGGGAAGAGCTGTTTCGATACCGTGACAGGGACAGAGATCTTATTGGAGGGATTTAAACATGGAGTTCTGGGAAATGTGGACATGGATTTGGGAGGTGATCAGGACTTTGGAGAGCGAAAGGAGGTTGGAGCTGGAGCGGGAGTTTAATAGGATCGTGGGGTCAAGTGTTGGGTTTATTGAGGACAGGTGATGATGGCAGATTTGAAGGAGAGATGGGCAGTACCAGGAGAGAGAGAACCATTAATATCAGTGAACATGGGGAAAATGGGTGATCAGCAGTTTAGCGGGAATAGGGTCGATGGAGCAGGAGGTGGGTCTCACGGGCAAAGTGAGCTCTGAGAGGGCAGGAAGGGGAGATGGGAGAGAAACTAGAGAAAGATGTGGGTTCAGAAATCGGACATGAGGGATCTTTAGAGAAACTTTGTCCCAATGGGCTGGTGGAAGGGAAGAAAGCAGCAGAGGCAGCTGATCGGATTGTCTCAATCTTAGTGACAAAGAAGCTCCATGAGCTCCTCATACTTGTTGCTGGAGGTGAATATGGAGGAGACAGGGGAGAGGGAGAGCCCTTCGAAAGGAACTAATGTCTTAGGGATAGTAAAAAGATTCAACATCATCTATTTAATAAAAAGCTTAATGATTTTATTTTTATCCAGAACGTTAACACCTATAACTGGGCTGGAGTTTACTAACATCAGCAGAAACAGACCCCAGTGAAACATGGTTCAGTTGCAAAACTCAATCACTGTAGTTACTCGTGAACTTGCTGGTGTCTCAGGAGGTTGGATGACTGAGTAAATCCCATCCCATACTCGGAGCAGGTGAAAGGTCTCTCCCCAGTGTGAACTCGCTGGTGTGAAATAAGATTAGCTGATCGCCTGAACCCAGTCCCACAGTGAGAGCATCTGAACGGTCTCTCGTCAGTGTGAACACGTTGATGGGACATCAGGTCCCCGGAACTTTTATAGCACTTCCCACAATCTGGACATTGAAAAGGTCTCTCCTCACTGTGAACCCGCTGGTGCATCAACAGATGGGATGAATCAGTGAATCCCTTCCCACATTCTGAACAGGTGAAATGCCTCTCTCCAGTGTGACCATGCTGGTGTCTCAGCAGGTTGGATGACTGAGTGAATCCCTTCCCACACTTGGAACAGATAAATGGCTTCTCCCCAGTGTGAATTCGTTGGTGCACAGTCAGAAGAGATGATCGCCTGAACCCAGTCCCACAGTAAGAGCAGCTGAACAGTCTCTCGTCAGTGTGAACACGTTGATGGGACATCAGTTCCCAGGAACTTTTATAGCACTTCCCCCAGTCCAAGCATTTAAAAGATCTCTCGTCAGTGTGAACTCGCTGGTGTTTCAGTAGGTAGGATGAACGAGTGAATCCCTTCCCACACTCTGAGCAGATGAACGGTCTCTCTGCTGTTTGACTGCACCAATGTCTTTCCATGTAATTGAATCCCTTCCCACAGTCCCCACATTTCCACGGTTTCTCCCTGTTGGGACTACATTTATGTCCTGCCAGATTAGATGATTGGCTGAAGCCTTGTCCACACATACAACACGTGTACGGTTTCTCCCCACTGTGAACGGTGCTTTTTCCTTCCATGTTCAAAATCCAATGATATTCAGGCTACGATAAACTGTGCAACTCCATCAGATCCTGATGTGATGTTTGGTTTCAGTTTCCTGACTGCAAATACTCTCCTTCTAATATCCTGTGGAATTGATTAAAAACAGAAAGAGGGAATGAGAGAGAACCCACTAAAACAGGTTGTGAAACTGAGCTGAATGAATCTGGGAATTTGTGGGGCCGGCAATAGGAAAAAGTGACCACGAAAGATGCTGGATTGTCACAAAAATTCAACTGGTTCACTAAGGTCCACCAGAGAAAGGACCTTCTACACAGTCTGTGCCCATAAATTCCAAAATTGTGCCTGACCACCAAGGTCTAGGTCATAGGAGCAGGAGTCCTAACACTGACTCCTGGGGAAATCCACTTTCAACCTTCCTCCATTCTGAAAAATCATTACCGTCTGTTTCCTGTCACTCAGTCAATTTTGTACCCATGTTGCTGCTGCCCATTTTGTTCTATGAGCTATAACTTTGCTCACAAGTCTGTTATGTGGCACTTTACCTAATGCCATTTGGAAGACCATGTACACCACACTAACAGCATTACCCTCATCAACCACACTGTTAACTCTTGAAAAACCTTAAGCAAGTTAGTTTAACATGATTTTTCCTTAACAAACTTGCGCTGGCTTTCCTGAATGAGCCCACATTTGCTTAAGTGAGTATTAATTTTGTCCAGAATTATCACCCCCAAGGTTAAACTGACTGGTCTGGTAGTTGCTGGGCTGATCATTACACCCTTTTTGAACAAAGGTGTATGATTTTCAATTCTCCTGTCCTCTGTCACCACTCATGGGTCTGAAGAAGATTGGAATAATATGGTCAGTGCCTCCACAATTTCCACTCTGAATTCCCTCAGTATCCTTGGATATATCTCATCCAATCCTGGTGCCTTGTCAACTTTATCAGACAGCCTATATAATACCTTCTCCTTATCGATATTAAACACCACAAGTGTTTGAACTACCTCCTCTTTAACCATGACCTGTGCAGCATCACCTTCTTTGGTAAAGACAGATGCCAAATATTCATTTATAGCTCATCCATACCCCCTGCGTCAATGGGTAAATCACCTTTTTTTAAATCCCTAATCAGCCCCTGTCTCCTTTTACCGCCCTGTTACTAGGTATCAGCCAGAGAAAGCGTTTTGATTTCCTTCCATGTTAGCTGCCAGTCTCTTCTCATACTCTCTCTTTGCTTCTCTTACTTTCTTTTTCCAATTTCTCTCTGAATATTCTTTCTTCAGCCTGTCTCTCGGTTGTATTAGCCACCTGATATCTCTGTTAGCAGACTGATTCATCTTCATCTTAATCTCTTCTCTTATTTAGTGAGCTGTGGATATGATAGTCACACCTTCCTCATTTATAAGAATATGTCATTACTATGTCTGATCTATTTCCTCTTTAAGGCAGCCCATTCCTCAATTACAGTTTCTCCTGCCAACCTTTGATTCCACTTTACTGGGTCAGATCCATTCTCAACCCATTGAAGTTGGCTTTCCCCAGTTAACTATTCTTTCTCCTACAAGTAATCTTTGCCCACAGACAGACAGGCCAACTGTTTACCTTCCAGATTTAAAGGCCGATGATATTCAGGTCCTCACGAATCGAGTGACTCTGCCAGATCTGAATTGATGTTTGATTTGAGTTTCCCATCTGTCAACCCTCCACTTCTAAGATCCAGTATCAGAAATTTACAAAAACATTAACCCTCAGTCCAAGATAGAAATTGAGAAGAGACAAAGATTTCCCTTGGTTTGAGTTTGCTGTGTA
Source organism: Cetorhinus maximus (assembly GCF_964194155.1). Classification (NCBI taxonomy): domain Eukaryota; kingdom Metazoa; phylum Chordata; class Chondrichthyes; order Lamniformes; family Cetorhinidae; genus Cetorhinus; species Cetorhinus maximus. The sequence goes on from NW_027596464.1 coordinate 228,470, forward strand.
TAAACCCTCCCCTTCTAACCCCCTGTAAAAGGAGTTTCCAAAATCCATCCCTGTCAGTCCAGGATAGAAATTCACAATATCCTCTCCTCCTGCTACCTGGAACAGGATAGCCGCGCATGCGCCCTGCTGCACATTGCCCCTGTGAAGATGGCGGTTGTTAACTCGGGCCTGTCTCCGAGAGGAGATGCGGGTCAGAGTTGCCCCCTCTCCATTCGGTGTAACCGCAGGACCGGTAGCTTCTTATTCAAGATTTCAGACCTTCACAGGGTCTTCATGAAGCCTCCCCGCCCACTCCGCCGCCTCCATCCCTCCCCCACTCACCGGCTCCTTTTACTCGCCTGTGTTCGCCATTTCTCAGCGTCTTCCACCAGCTCCAGGTACAGATGGTACTGCGCATGCTCCAGTCAGAGAACGCAATGCGCATGTACCAGTCTCTGCCAGCTACTGCGCCTGCGCGTGGACCGCCTGTCGTGAGGATAGAGCACATTCTGCCCCCCACTGAATCCTGGGTAAACGTACCGCCATTGAAAGGCCTTTTCTGATAAGATAGTTATGTTTTATGATCCGATGATGATTGGCGCCATAGGGCCAATAAATAAAATTATTAATATTGATATGGCAACCATAGTGCACGGCCCCTCCACCATAGTTCTGTCCTTGGTGTAATTAACAACAGAACAAACCCTGACAGTTAGATCTGAACTCACTGGAGTCTCAGCAGCGGCGCAGACAAGTGATTTTTCTTCCCATATTCTAACTACTGAAACTCTGTTTTGTCAGCTGGAATGTAGCAATTGTGGATCTAATCCTTTGACCTTCTCAAATTGGAGTGTTAGCAGGTGGGCAGTGAGCAAAGGGTTGCACACATGAAGTATCTGAATGGTCTCCCACAGGTATGACTGTGCTGCTGTGTCAGAAAATGGAATAACGAGGTGAATCCATTTCCACATTCAGCTGGTGTGATTTCATGGTGTGATTTTGCAACATGAGTTTCAGCTCACACTGGGATCTCAAACCCTTCTGAGAATGAGCTCTACATTCTCAACCACAGTTAGAGAAAGGTGGTGCTGTAAATCTGAAATAAAAAAACAAAATATTGGAATTTTCAGCAGATCTGGCAGTGTCTGTGGAGAGTGAAAGATGTATTTAAATTTCAGGGTTGTGACTTTCCATCAGAACTGCACTGCATCAGTGAGCAGACTTGAAAACTTAACTCTATTTCTCAATTCACAGATTCTCCTGGATGTGCTGAGTATTTCCATGATTTTCTGCTTTTATCTTTGATTGAAGAAGTTGCATATGAATTGTGCATAGATTTATTGATGACTAACGTATATTTATTCTCAACCATCTACAAGTGGAAAACTCTTCCACTTGTCTACTCTGTCAACCCCTTTCATTATCTTAAAGGCCTTAGTCAAGTCATCCCTCACTTTCTTTTCCAGAGAAAAACTTTTCAATCTGTTAAATCTTTGTGAATTTGACATATTTTCCAATTCTGGCATCATTCCAGTAAATCTTTTTTGCACCATCCCCAGTGCTTCGCTCCTTCCTATAATATGGAGGCAGAGCTAATCTGAGCATCAAAGTCACATTGTCCCAAATTCCTGTATGTTGTAAGGATCATTATGGCAGTGGGAGAGGGGACTGTGGTTTCGAGCTGTTATTCACCATCCCCTGTTTCAGCCATTCTCCCATTAGCTGAAAATAAGATTAGATGAAATGAGCAGATCTAATGAGCCAGTCTGTGACATTATGAATCAATTACAAAGTTGTCTCTCAGCCTTACAGTGAAGCAGGGGGTATTTTTCATTTTAAATTAGCTAATTATACCATTAAGAATACCTGTCAGAGAATGACTAGATTTCAGCATGGGGCCAGTGTAAAGCTCATTTTACATGATTACCAAGCAGTGAAGAGGTGAATTTGTAATTCACATGCACCTTGTTTGTGCATTTCTCAGATTAATAGTTGCACTGAGTCTGTTGTTCTCCATCTTGATATGTTCAAGATGGAAATCCATAAATATTTGGGCACTAAGGGATATGGTGATAGGATGGGAAAATGGAGTTGAGCTGGAAGAACATTTAATGGTGGAGCAGGCTCAAGGGGCCTTTTAGTCCAACCCTGCTCCTATTTCTTGTGTTCTTATCAACATCAGTGTGAATCATTTCCATTCAAGCACAGCAGATGCAGCAGCACCCGTCCACCTCCTCCCTTCCCTCATTCCAGGGCCCAAAACACTTTCCAAGGGGCACAGTGATTTACTGGTACTTCTTGCTATTCAGTATTGTCTATTCACTGACCACAGTACGGTTTTCTCTACATTGAGGAGATTAAATCCCAATTGGGTAACTGCCGTGTGGAACATCGCCTTTCAGTCTCCAAGTGTGACCCTGAGGTTCTGGTCATTTACCAGTTTAATCTCCACCCACTCCCACTCTGACCTCGGCCTCCTTCACTGTTCCAATGAAGCTAAATGGAAGCTCGAGGAACAGCAGCCCATCTTTCATTGGACACTTTACATCCTTCTGGACTCAACATTCATTTTGACAATTTCAAATCATAACCACTGCTCCCATTTTTTCTGACAGTAGGGTCTGGTAATGGTTCTTCTTTTACCATTTATCTCTCCTCTGGGCCTGTCTGTTGTTTATCCACTTGTCCCATTAGTTTATTTCCTTGTCTCATTATCACCCAATGCTGCCTTGCACCATCATCCCCTTTGTCATTTAATCACGAGTTCAGGCTCGGACAAGGGGGATCTTCAGAGATAGTTTGTCCCGGTGGGCTAGTGAAAGGGAGGGAAGCAGCAGAGGCAGCTGATCAGATTGTCTCAATCTTAGTGACAAAGAAGCTCCATGAGCTCCTCACACTTGTTGCTGGAGGTGAGGATGGAGGAGACAGGGCAGAGGGAGAGCCCTTCAAAAGGAACTAACTTGTGCTAGAGATATCAAAACGACTCAACTGTTCATCGAAAAGCTGATTTATTTCAATTTTATACAGAATGTGTAACTGGGCTGGAGTTTATTATCAAAAAGTAACTAACGTGTTAAAAATAGTAAAAAAAGGTTCAATGCATTGTGTTTAACACAATGCTGATTTATCTGATTTTTATCTAAGTGGGCTGGAGTTTATTAATGTCTACAGAAACACACTATAATGAACATACTTCAGTCCTGAATGTTATTAAGAGCAAAATCACATCACGACAGTTACTTGTGAACTTGCTGGTGTCTCAGCAGGTCGGATGACCGACTGAATCCCTTCCCACATTCGGAGCAGGTAAATGGCCTCTCTCCAGTGTGAACTCTCTGGTGCAGCAGCAGGTTAGATGACTGACTGAATCCTTTCCCACATTTGGAGCAGGTAAATGGACTCTCTCCAGTGTGAACTCTCTGGTGTCTTATCCGGTGGGATAACTGACTGAATCCCTTCCCACATTCGGAGCAGGCAAATGGCCTCTCTCCAGTGTGAACTCTCTGGTGCAGCAGCAGGCCGGATGACTGACTGAATCCCTTCCCACATTCGGAGCAGGTAAATGGCCTCTCTCCAGTGTGAACTCTCTGGTGTCTTAGCCAGTGGGATAACTGACTGAATCCCTTCCCACATTCGGAGCAGGTAAATGGCCTCTCTCCAGTGTGAACTCTCTGGTGCAGCAGCAGGCCGGATGACTGACTGAATCCCTTCCCACATTTGGAGCAGGTAAATGGCCTCTCTCCAGTGTGAACTCTCTGGTGTCTTAGCCAGTGGGATGACTGACTGAATCCCTTCCCACATTCGGAACAGGTAAATGGCCTTTCTCCAGTGTGAACTCTCTGGTGCCTTAGCCAGTCGGATGACTGACTGAATCCCTTCCCACATTCGGAGCAGGTAAATGGCCTCTCTCCAGTGTGAACTCTCTGGTGCAGCAGCAGGTTGGATGACTGAATGAATCCCTTCCCACACCTGGAACAGGTGAACGGTCTCTCTCCAGTGTGGACTCGCTGGTGTGCAATGAGTTCAGATGATCGTCTGAACCCAGTCCCACAGAGAGAGCACCTGAACGGTCTCTCATCAGTGTGAAAACATTGATGGGACTTTAGTTCCACAGAACTTTTGAAGCACGTCTCACACTGTGGGCATTTAAAAGGTCTCTCATCTGTGTTAACTCGCTGGTGTCCCATGAGGTTGGCTAATTGAGTGAATCCCTTCCCACGCTCAGAGCAAGTGAATGGTCTCTCCCCAGTGTGAGTGCACCAATGCGTTCCCAGTTCCAATGGGGATTTGAATCTCTTCCCACAGTCCCCACATTTCCATGGTTTCTCTCCATTGTGACTGCATTTATGCTCCGTCAGGTCAGATGATTGGCTGAAGCCTCGTCCACACACAGAACACGTGTACGGTTTCTCCCCACTGTGAACGGTGCTTTTTCCTTCCATGTTCAAAATCTGATGATATTCAGCTTACGATAAATTAGGCGACTCCATCAGATCTGTTGTGTTCTTTGGTTTCAGTTTCCCGATTTCAAATCCTCCCCTTCTAATACCCTGTGAAATTGATTTAAAACAGAAAAAAGGGAGTGAGAGAGAACCCATAAAAACACAAAGGCAGGTTGTGAAATTGAGCTGAATGAATCTGGTAATTTGTGAGGCCGGCACTGGGAAAAAGTGAACAAAAAACTACTGGATTGTCATAAAAATCCAACTGGTTCACTAATGTCCATCAGGGGTGGGAACCTGCCACCCGGTCTGGGCCTACACAAGACTCTGGCCTCCATAAGAACATACGAAATAGGAACAAGAGAAGTCCTAACACCCCATCGAGCCTGCTCCACCATTCAATACGATCGTGGCTGATCTTGGGCTTCAACTCCACTTTCCCGCCCTCTCCCCATATCCCTGAACTCCCTGAGAGACCAAAAATCTCTCCAACTCAGCCGGAAATATATTCAATGATGGAGCATCCACAACTCGCTGGGCTGGAGAATTCAATGTGACAGAGAGCGAAAGAGAGAGAGGAGTAGGAGAGACAGAGAGAGAAGGTTACTAAACAAAGCACAGGCTGTCAGTAAACAGAATTCAAGTGCATGGGATTGGGGTATTATCCTGTTATAGATTGAGAATTGGTGAACAGACAGAAAACAGAGAGTCGGAATAAATGTCTCATTCTCAGGATGACAGGCAGTTATTTGTGGGATACTACAAGGATCAGTGCTTGGCCCACAACCATTCACAAACTATACAAATGATTTGAAGGCACTCATTTAAGCAGCACCTAAATTTTCACATTCTCATCCTTGTTTTCCTCCATGGTTGTGATCATTTCTATCTCTGTAACCTCCTCCAGCCTCACAATCCCCCCACGATATCTGCTCTTCTCGAATTCAAGAATTACTGATTTTAATAATTCCATCACTGGTTGCCATTCTGTCAGTTTCCAAGACTCTAGAATTCCCTCCCTAAACCTCTCCATCTCTCTACCTCATTTGCATCCTTTAAGATACTCCTTCAGACCAACCTCTTTGACCAAATTATTGGCCACCTGCCCGAGTATCTCCTTGGTTTCTAACATTTCTGTGAAATATCTTGGTAAACTATATAACAATTAATATGTGATATAAAGACAAATTGATATTTCTCCAAATCAACAACAACAATGTCCCTTCCCCATCGCTGGGTGAATAAACTGTAGCTCCTTACCTAACAGCATTGTGCGAGCACCTTCACCACACGGACTTAATTAGTAATGGGTTGAAAGGTTATGGGGAGAGGGAGGGAAATTAGAGTTGAGGCCAAAATGAGATCAGCCATGATCGTAATGAATGGCGGGGCAGGCTCGAGGGGCTGAATTGCCCACTCCTGCTCCTAGTACTTATGTTCTTATGTTCAAGGATCTATAGACATGTACACCAAGGGTCTGTACTTCCTCGGGTCCTACCATTCATCATGTACTCCCTTGCCTAGTTAGTCTTCCGAAAATGCATCACCTCACACTTTTTGGGATTAAATTCCATTTTCCACTGTCCTGCCCATCTGACCAGCCCGTCTATATTGTCCTCTAGTCTAAGGGTTTCCTCCTCGCTAGTTACTACAATAGTGATTTTTTTGTGTTACCTGTGAACTTACTGATCATACCTCCTACATTCATGTCTACATCATTAATGTCCACTAAAAACTACAAGGGACCCAGCACCGAACCCTGCAGTACGCCACTGGACACAGGCTTCCAGTCACAAAAACAACCTTTGACCATCACCCTCTGCCTCCTGACACTGAGCTAATTCTGGATCCAATTTGCCAAATTGCCCTGGATCACATGGGCTCTTACCTTCTGGACCTGTCTCCCAGGCCAGACCTTGTCAAAAGCCTCAGAGAATTCCATGTGGACTACATCAACTGAACTACCCTCATCTACACACCTCGTCACCTCCTCGAAAAATTCAATCAAATTTGTTAGACATGATCTCTCACCGACAAAGCCATGCTGACTATCCTTGATTAATCCTTGCCTCTCCACGTGGGGATTAATTCTGTCCCTCAGAATGTTTCCAAAAGTTTCCCTACCACTGATGTTAGACTCACTGGCCTATTAGCTCCCTGGTTTATCCCTACCATTCTTCTTTAATAATGGTACCACATTAGCTGTCCTCCAGTCCTCTGGTACTTCTCCTGTGACCAGAGTGGATTTGAAAATTAATGTCTGTGCCCCTGCAATCTCCCCCCTTGACTCCCACAGCACCTGGGATACATCTCATCTGGGCCTGGGGATTAATACACTTTTAAGGCCCAATAAAACCGCTAATACCTCCTCCCTCTCAATACTCATTTGTTCAAGTATATCACAGTCCCCCTCCCAGATTTCTATACCTACACCGTCCTTCTGTATAGTTAATACAGATGCAAAGTACTCATTTCAAACCTCACCTACATCTTCCAGCTCCTCTCACAGATTGCCATTTTGGTCCCTGATGGGCCCTAATCTTTCCCTGGTTATCCTCTTGCCCTGAATATACTTATAAAATGCCTTTGGATTTTAACTTATTTCACCCAGCTGAGTTTTTCATGCCCCCTCTTCGCCTTCCTAATTTCTTTTTTTAAGTAACCCCCTGCACTTTCTCAACCCATCAAGGGCTCCTGCTCTTTTGAGCCCTCGGTTTGTACCATAAGCTTCCCATTTTTCCCCCCTTATCTAATCCTGTCAATTCCTCAACATCCCGGTTTCTCTGGACTTGTTGGTCCTTTGTGGGAAAATGTTGGCCCTGCACTCTCACTATTTCCTTTTTGAATGACTCCCACTGCTCTGATGTTGATTTTCCTACAAGTAACTGCTCCCAGTCCACTTTGACCAGGTCCTGTCTTATCATATTGAAATTGGCCTTCCCCCAATTCAAAACCCTTATTTTCGATCCATCTTCATCCTTTTCCATAACTACTTAAAATCTTATTGAGTTATGGTCATTATCACTGAACTGCTCCCCCACTGACACTTCTACAACTTGCCCAGCTTTGTTCTCCAAAAGAAGGTCCAGCACCTCTCTTGTAGGACTTTTTATGTGCTGGCTTAAAAATCTCTCCTGGATACATTTGAAGAATTCAGCCCCCTCAAAGTCTTTCACACTTTGTCTATCCCAGTTAATATTGGGGAAGTTGAAATCCCCGACTGTTATTACCCTATTCTTTTGACACTTCTGTGATTTGCCTACATATCTGCCCTTCTATCTCTCCCTGACTGTTTGGGGGTCTATAGGATGCTCCCAACAATGTGATTGCCCCCTTTTTGTTTTTAAGTTCTACCTATACGGCCTGATTTAAGGAACCTTCTAAGATACCATCCCTCCTTACTGCACTAATTGACTCCTTGATCAATATTGTGACACCACCATCTCTTTTACAACCTCCGCCCCCTTCCTGTCTCACCTGAAGATTCTATACCTCGGAATATTGAGCTGCCAGTCCTGCCCCTCCCTCAGCCATGTTGCCGTGATAGCAATGATATCATATCCCCATGTGTTAATCAGCATCTGCAACTCATCTGCCTTACTCACAACACTCCTTACATTAAAATAAATGTCATCCAGCCTTGCCATGTTGCCTTGTGCCTTAACTTGACTTTGTACACCCTGCCTTCTAGATTGACTTGTTTTTTCTTATATACTTGTATGTACATCACCCCCTACTATACCTCCACTCTGTATCCCACCCTCATGCCAAATTAGTTTAAGAGCCCACCAACAGCACTAGCAAATCTCCCCGCAAGGTTCCCCACACCTTTTAAAGGACTTCTCACACTTAAATTAAAAGGTCTCTTGCCAGTGAGAATGTGCTGGTGTCCCAGCAGGTGGGGTGATGTCCTGAACCTCTTACCACACTGTGAGCAACTGAACAGCCTCTCACCAGTGTGAATTCAATGTGTTTCAGCATGTCAGTCCAAAGCGACAAATATTTCTCTTGGTTTGAGTTTGCTGTGTGTAAATCCTCCCCTTCTAACCCCCTGTAAAAGGAGTTTCCAAACACTCGGTATAAACTGGGCTCCGGAAGTTTCTAATCCGGGTTTGAAGTCCTACACCGGGGCTATGTGAACCCTCCCAGTCCACCCTCCGGCTCCATTCCTCTCCTGCACTCGGCCCTTTCTCACCCGCTGGACTTTAAATTCCACCGCAACAAAAACAAAAATACCTGGAAAAACTCAGCAGGTCTGGCAGCATCTGCTGAGAGGAACACAGTTAACGTCTCGAGTCCGAATGACTCTTCAACAGAACTAAGTAAAAATAGAAGAGAGGTGAAATATAAGCTGGTTTAAGGGGAGGGGGGGGGGGGGTGACAAGTAGAGCTGGATAGAGGGCCAGTGATAGGTGGAGATAATCAAAAGATGTCACAGACAAAAGTGCAAAGAGGTGTTGAAGGTGGTGATATTATCTAAGGAATGTGCTAATTAAGGGTAGAAAGCCGGACGAGCAAGGTACAGATAGCCCTAGTGGGGGTGGGGTGAAGGGATTGAAATAGGCTAAAAGTTAGAGATAAAACAATGGATGGAAATACATTTAAAAATAATGGAAATAGGTGGAAAAGAAAAATCTAGATCAATAATTGGGAAAAAATTCACCGCCTTCATCCTGGTCCCCCGCCCACACTGCGCATGCTCCATTCCCAAAACGCTCCGCCCCTCTCACTCCGATTGGCTGAAGGACCTGCCGCTCCCGTTCGGTCATCCAAACCCGCCCCTTCTTCCTATTGGTCCGGAGCTCATGCCAGTCATTTGGAGTCGGAACATGCGCAGTCCGTGGAGACAGGCGGTAAGTGAACTCGAGTGAGCGGATTTAAAATGCGGGTTAAACAAAGACCGAGTACGGATGCAGAATCGAAAATAAACCCTTGAATAGAGATAGGGTTGACGGGTGAATTTGGAAGCTTCATAAACTCACGGTGTCGGCCCCAAACCCTCAATAAGGAGCCACCGTTCACGGGTTTGCTCTGAACTGCGGGAGAAAGGCCCGAGTTAACGGCCGCCATCTTTATAGGGGGAATGTGGAGATTGGCGCATGCGCGGCCGCCATCTTGATTGGCCAATATGCTACAGGGCGCATGCGCGGCCGCCATCCTCACGGGGACAATGAGCAACAGCCCGAGGGAGACGTTCATAAAATGCGTGTTCACCAGGAGTTTTAGATCAGCAGCAATAGAATTATAAACCCACAGTCACTCAGCAGTACAGAATTTAAGTATTGCTGAAAAAGGGAGACATATTACTGATATTTCATGTTGCACTCCTCTGGACAGATGCAAAAAAAACAAATTTCTCAGCAAATAACAATTTATGCTGCACGAGGAATGGGTGTTGACTGGTTTGGCCAGTTAGCTCTGATTGGTCAAGGCATTACCATGGAGTATTCACCAAAGAGCTATCATCCTCCATGCTTTTGTTTAATTCAACAAACAGCCCCATCCCTGGACATGCACCTTCTGTCTGCAGTGGACAGTTCCCTGTGTATGAATACATGCAGCTTATAGCAAGCATAAGTGAGCCCCATTATGAGCCCGACTGATAATCTTTTAAATTTGATGTTCTTGCGCCTGTCCTGATGAGTACAAGAGAAAAGGTTTCAATAGAATGTCTCTTTTTTTGGCAATACTCAAGTGTCTTAAAGGGGGAAAACGTGGTAGACAGAGGGAGATGTGTAGGGAGAGAATTTCAGAATTTGGGAACGAGGGAACATAAGGCAAGGTCATTAATGCTGGAGCGATTAAAATGGACAATGTACAAGCTATCAGAATTCAAGCAGTGCAGATATCTCGTAGGGTTGTGGGGCTGGAGGAAATTACAGAGAAAGGGAGGGGCGCGGCCATGGAGGGATTTGAAAACAAGGATGAGAATTTTAAAATCAAGCTGTTGCTTGACCGGGATCCAAGGCAGGTCAGGAAGCAGAGGGTGACAGAGGAACAGGACTTGCTACGACTGAAGACATGGACAGCAGACTTTTGGATGGCTTCACATTTACGGAGAGCAGAATGTGGGAGACCAGCCAGGAGTGTGTTGGGATAATCGTTCAAGTCTGGAGGTAACAACGGCAGTGATGAGGGTTTCAGCAGCAGATGCGCTGAGACAGGGTGAGGGCGGGTAATGTTACAGAGGTGGAAACAGGCGATTTTTGTGATGGCACAGATATGAGGTCAGAATCTGATCTCGAGATCAAATGTAACACCGAGTTTATAAACAGACTGGTTTAATCTCAGACTGTTCCCAGGGAGAAGGATGGAGATGGTATCTAGGGAATGGAGATTGGAGCAGGGACTGAAAACAGTGTCTTCAGTCTTCTCAGTATTTAATTGGAGTTAATTAGTCATCAGGAAGAGAAGCAGTAACCGGAATAGACCATGAGACTGATCCCAGGTTTAACTTAGTTAGAGAGGGAGAGAAGGAAGGAAGGAAATCCTGGGAGGTTTGGAGAAACCACCTTCACAATCACTCATTAAATCTCCACATAGTAAGTTTTGGACACAAGGTGAACGTCTGCTATTCTGTGTGGTCGGTCAGGGAGTTTCAGATTAATGTTTTGTCATGAGTAATGACTGAAGTGAATGATGAAACATATTGTTATCTTCAGTTGGACAAATTTGTTTAAAAGATACAGGAAGAATTATCCAAAACTCTGTTTGGCTTCAGCACAGGGAGGAGGGAGAATGTGTGGGACAGGGATTTGCAGCTTTGGGAGAAGAAGATAGGAAATAATGTTCCATAGAAATGAGAATTGTCTGCTCTGAATTTCTATCCTGTTCTTACAGTGATCACATTTGTAAACCCCTTTTGCAGGGTATCGGAAGGGGAGGATTTACAGAGGGGGAACTCAAAGCAAACATCACATCAAGATCTGACTGAGTCAGTCGATTCATCAGGACCTGAATATTATCGTTTTTGAATGTGCAAAGAGAAATGTTTGTTCTTTCTGTGGGAAAAGATTTCAAACATCAGTGTGAGTGGAAAAGCACCGAGACACACACACCCGAGTGAGAGTGTTCCAGTGAACTGACTGTGGAAAGAGCTTTAACCAGTTACGCAGCCTGAAATAACATCAAACCATTCACAGCAGGGGGAAATTGTATACGTGTTCTATGTGTGGACAAGGATTCAACTGATCATCAAACCTGGAGAGACACAGGGCACTTGAACCATGGAGAAACTGTGGAAATGTGAGGACTGTGGGAAAGGATTCAGTTACCCATCCCAGCTGGAAATCCATCGACGCAGTCACACTGGGGAGAGGCCGTTCACCTGCTCCGAGTGTGGGAAGGGATTCACTCTGTCAGCCAACCTGCGAACACACCAGCGAATTCACACTGAGGAGAGACCATTCAGTTGCTCTGAATGTGGGAATGGTTTCACTCAATCATCCCACCTGCGAACACACCAGCGAATTCACAATGGGGAGTGACCGTTCGTCTGCTCTGAGTGTTGGAAGAGATTCACTCAGTCATCTGACCTGCTGATACACCAGCAAATTCACACTGGAGAGAGACCGTTCACCTGCTCTGTGTGTGGGAAGGGATTCACTCAGCCAGCTGGCCTGCTGAGACACCAACGGTTTGATGCTGGGGAAAGACCATTCACCTGCTCCATATGTGGGAAGGGATTCACTCAGTCATCCCACTTACAAATACACCAGCGAATTCACACTGGAGAGACACCATAAGAACATATGGAATAGGAACGGGAGCAGAACATTTGGCCTCTCAAGCTTGCTGTGCCATTCAATAAGATCATGACTGATCTTGTTGTCTTTGAATTTCCACATTCCCATCTAACCTCGATAACCTTTGATTCCCTTGCCTAACAAGAATCTATCTACCTGTGTCTTAAAAATATTCAATGGTCGCGCCTCCACTGCCTTCTAAGGCAGAGCGTTCCCATTCGCACATCCCTCTGAGAGAAAAAATTATCCTCATCTCTGTCCTAAAAGGGCAACCCCCTAATTTTGAAACAGTGCCCCCTAGTTCTGGACTCACCCACAAGAGGAAACATCCTTTCCATGTCCACCTTGTCAAGGCCATTCAAGATCTTGTATACTTCAATCAAATCACTCCTCCCTCCTCTAAACTCCAGTGGAAACAAGCCCAGTCTGTCCAACCTTTCCTCATAAGACAGCCCACGCATTCCAGGTATCAATCTAGTGAACATCCTTTGAACCGCCTCCAATGCATTTATATTCTTCCTTAAATAAGGAGACCAAAACTGCACACAGAATTCAAGGTGCAGTCCTGTACAACTGAAGCATAACATCCTTACTTTTATGTTCAACCCCTCTCCTAACAAAGGATAGCATTCCATTAGCCTTATTAATTACTTGCTGTACCTGCATACAAACTTTTTGTGACTCATTTACTAGAACACCTAGGTCCCTCTGCACCTCAGAATTATGCAGCCATTTTCCATTTAAGCAATACTCTGCTTTTTTGTTCTTCCTGCCAAAGTGACCAACTTCACATTTTCCCACATTTTACTCCATTTGCCAGATCTTTGGCCACTCATTCGACCTATCTATATCCATCTGCAACCTCCTCGTGTCCTCTTCACAACATACTTTTCTTGCTATCTTTGTGCCATCTGCCAATTTAGCGACCATGTCTTCACTCCCCTCCTCTAAGTCATTGATGTAAATCATAAAAAGTTGAGGCCCCAGCACAGACCCCTGTGGGACTCCACTCGTCACATCCTGCCAATCAGAAAAAGACCCATTTACACACACTCTCTGCTTTCTGCCAGCCAGCCAATCTCCTATCCATGCTAATAAGTTACCCCCTACACCATGCGCTTTTATTTTCCATAATAATTTGATGTGGCACCTTCTCAAAAGCCTTCTGAAAATCCAAGTACAGTACATCTACAGGCTCCCCTTTATCCATTGCGCATGTTACTCCTTCAAAAAAACTCCAATCAGTTGGTTAAACAGGATTTTCCTTTCACAAAACCATGCTGACTCTTCCCGATTGCCTTGACCTCTTCTAAGTGCCCAGCTATAATCTCCTTAATGATTGATTCTGATAACTTCCCCACGACAGACGTCAAGCTAACTGGCCTATAGTTTCCTGTTTTCTGCCTCCCTCCCTTCTTGAATAGAGGGGTTATATTTGCTACTTTCCAATCTGATGGAACCTTTCCAAAATCGAGCGAATTTTGGAAAATTAACACCAGCGCACCGACTACCGCATTAGCCGCCTCTTTTAAGACCCAAGGATGTAGTTCATTGGGTCCCAGAGACTTGACATCAGCAGCTCCTTCAATTTGCTCAGTACCATTTCCCCAATGATTTCAATTTCACCAAGTTCCTTTCTCCTGTCACCTTCTGATTTGCAGCTATTACTGGAATGTTTTTTGTATCCTTTATATTGAACACAGAAGCAAAATATTATTCATTTCTTCCACCATTTCCTTATCTACTATTAACTCCCCACTGTCACCCTCTAGAGGACCAACACTCACTTTGCTCACTCTTTTCCTTTTTAAGCACCTGTAGAAACACTTGCTATCCATTTTTACATTTCTAGCAAACTTCCTCTCACACTCTAATTTCTTTCTCCTGATTAACCTTTTAGCCATTTTCGACTGTTCTTTATATTCTGTCCAATCATCTGTCCTGCTGCTCATCTTTGCGGAGTTGTATGCTTTTTCCTTAAGCTTGAAGCTTTCCTTAACTTCTTTAGTTAACCACAGATGGTGGGTCCTCCCCTTATAATTTTTCTATATGGTCGGGATTCATTCTGAATACTCTGAAATATCCCCCTAAATGCCTGCCACTGCTTCTCTATTCATCTATCCTCTAGGCTAGTTTCCCATTTCACTTCAGCTAGCTCAGCTTTCATCCCCACAAAGTTGCCCTTATTTAAGTTTAAGATACTAGTCTGTGACCCACTCTTCTCCCTTTCAAACTGGATGTAAAATTCAACCATATTGTGCTCGCTGCTACCTAGCAGTGCCCTTACTCTGAGGTCATTACTTAATCCCGTTACATTACACAATACCAAGTCAAATATAACCTGCTCTCTGATTGGCTTCTGAACATGCTGCTCTAAGAAACTATCTCAAAAGCATTCTAAGAACTCCTCACCCAGGCTATTACTGCCAATCTGATACTTCCAGTTAATGTGTAGATTAAAATCACCTATGATTATTGCCGTCCCTTTATCACAAGCACACAATATTTTCTCTTGAATACTTTGTCCTACACTATGGCTGCTGTTAGGGGCCCGTCAACCACTCCCACTAATGACTATTTTTCCCCTACTATTCCTCATCTCCACCCAAACCGATTCTACATCCTGATCTCCTCATCCAAGGTCATCTCTAACTATTGCACCAATGCCCTCTTTGATTAACAATGCTACCCATACACCTTTACTGAGCTTCCTATTCTCCTTGAATGTCATGTACCCTCAATATTAAGGACCCAATCTTAGTTGTCCTGCAGCCACGTCTCCATAATTACTATCAGATCATATTTATTTACTTCTGTGTGGGTCATCAATTCATTTACTTTGTTTTGAATGCTATGTGCATTCAGATAGAGAGCTTTGAGTCTTATATTTTTGTTACCGTTGTAACATCTAGTCTTGACTGTTGATTTCTTCTTAGGCTTTTTCTCTCAGTCCTTTCCTGCCATTCTCTGACCATCATTTCTCATATTACTATTTTGCTCTCCTGTCTTGACTCTACACCTTGAATTGCTACCTCTACCCAAGCTTGATCCCTCACTGCTCTTGTTCAGTTTAAAGCCTTCTCTACTTCCCTAACTATGCGATTTGCAAGGACACTCATCCCAGCACAGTTCAGGTGTAAACCATCCCAACGGTACAGCCCCCACTGTCCCCAACACAGATACAAGTGCCCCACAAACCGGAACCCACTTCTCCCACACCAATCTTTGAGCCACGCATTGGTCTCGCTAATCTTATTTGCCCGATGCCAAATTGCACGTGCCTCAGGTAATAATCCAGAGATTATTACCTTTGAGTTTCTGCTACATAATTTGGTGCCTATCTCCTTACACTGAATTTACAGAACCTCTTTCCTAGTTCTACCTATGTCATTGGTACGTACATGGACCACGACAACTGGATTCTCCCCCTCCCATTGCAAGTCCCTCTCCAGCCCTGAGCAGATGTCCCGAACCCTGGCACTGGGCAGGCAACACAGCCGTCTGGACTCTCACTTTTTGCTGCAGAAAACAGTGTCAATGCCCTCACTATACTATCCCTTACTACCACTACATTCCTTTTTACTCCCCCTGCGTGAATGGCATCCTGTACCACAGTATCATGGCCAGCCAGCTCATCCACCTTGCACATTTCACTTTCATCCACACAGGTTGTGAGCACCTCAAACCTGTTTGACACTTGCAAAGTCTGAGACTCCTCCACTACTGCCTGCTCAGTCCCATCACCTGCCTCACTGACAGTCACATCCTCCTGTCCCTCACTGCTGATCAAAACAGATGACCCTCTTCTAAGAGGTGTGACTGTCTTCTGGAACAAAGTATCCAGGTATTTCTCCCCATCCCTTATGTTGCACAGTGTCTGCATTTCGATTTCCAGATCAATAATCCTGATCTGGAATTCCTCAAGCTGCTTACACTTCCTGCAGACGTGTTTGTCATGGATCGCCTTGGCGTCCAAAAGCTCCCACATGTCACAGCTGCAACATAACCCCTGTCCTACCATTCTAACTTATGTTATTTAGTTAATTTACTTTAATTACTTTCTTCCTATGTATGCTACAATTTACTGTGTTTACTGAATGCTAGTACCACTGACAACTAAAGATTATATGCTTCTTAACTACAAGGGATGTGTATTAGATGTTGATTTAAGTAACTCTATTTTATTGCTTGTTTAAAATATTTGTTGTTTTATTTGAGTTTTAAAGTTTTCAAATTTTGGTTTATGATTGTAAAGTTTTAGTTATTTTTATTTATAGATCTACCCGAACTCGCTTGTCCTAACCTGGTTTCTCACACACTGTCCCTTAGACTGAGCACTTACCAACCAATCAACGTACCAGCTTCCTGTGACATCACAGTTGCCTCTTTCCCCCCTCTCCTGCTGCCTCACAGCAGCTGCAACAGTGAAATAGCCCATTCCTCACTCAGATCCCCCGTCTGTATTTATAGACGCTCCTCACTCAAATCCCCCGTCTGTATTTATAGATGTTCCTTACTCAAATACCCCGTCTGTGTTTATAGACGTTCCTCACTCAAACCCCCCGTCTGTATTTATAGACGCTCCTCACTCAAATCCCCCGTCTGTATTTATAAACTTTCCTCACTCAAATCCCCAGTCTGTATTTATAGACACTCCTCACTCAAATCCTCACTCTGTATTTATAGACGCTCCTCACTCAAATATCCTGTCTGTATTTATAGACACTCCTCACTCGAATCCTCAGTCTGTATTTATAGACACTCCTCACTCAAATCCTCACTCTATATTTATAGACGCTCCTCACTCAAATCCTCGGTCTGTATTTATAGACGCTCCTCACTCAAATCCCCGGTCTGTATTTATAGGCGTTCCTCACTCAAATCCCCGGTCTGTATTTATATGTGTTCCTCACTCAAATATCCTGTCTGTATTTATAGACACTCCTCACTCGAATCCTCAGTCTGTATTTATAGACACTCCTCATTCAAATCCCCCATCTGTATTTATAGGGGCTCCTCAGCTCCCCACTGTCTCCTGCAGGTCTGCTCTGCTCTGACTCCCAGCAAGGTAGGCCTCACTCGAATCCCCGACCTGTATTTCTAGGCTCTTCTCATCTCCCGAGTATCTCCCACAGGTCGGCTCTGCTCCAACTCCCAGCAAGGTAGAGGGATGGAGCCAATGACTATGGAGTGGAGTTTGTAGCGAGGACTGAAGACAATGGCTTTCGTCTTCTCAATATTTAAATGGAGGAAATTTCTGTTAATCCAGTGCTGGATGTCAGACAAGTCAGGACGGTGTGTGACTTGGAGGGGAACTTGTAGGTGATGGTGTTCACCTACACCTGTTACCCTGGTCCTTCTAGGGATGGAGATTTAAAGTTTATCCCTTTGTTTTATCCAATACCTCTCCAACCTCTCTCTCTATTTGCTCCGATGGAGTCCAGAGTCTTGTGTAGGCCCAGACCGAGTGCCAGGTTCCCTTCCCTGTAGGACATTAGTGAACCTGTTGGGTTTTTATGACAATCCAGCAGCTTTCATGGTCACATTTTCCCAGTGCCGGCCCCACAAATTCCCAGATTAATTCAGCTCCATTTCACAACCTGCCTTTGTGTTTTTGTGGGTTCTCTCTCACTCCTTTTTTTCTGTTTTAAATCAGTTTCACAGACTATTAGGAGGGGAGGATTTTAATTTGGGGAAGTGAAATAAAACATCACATCAGGATCTGATGGATTCGCCAAATTTGTGGTAACCTGAATATCATTGGATTTTGAAAATGGAAGGAAAAAGCACTGTTCACAGTGGGGAGAAACCGTACACGTGTTCTGTGTGTGGATGAGACCAGCCGATCATCTGGCCTATCAGAACATAACTGCAGTCACAATGGGGAGAAGCTGTGGAAACGTGCAGATTGTAGGAAGGGATTCACTTATGCAGTTCAGCTGGAAACTCATCGAGACAGTCACACTGGGGAGAGGCTGTTCACCTGCCCAGAGTGTAGGAAGGGATTCATTAATTCATCCAACCTGCTGAGGCACCAGAGAGTTCACACGGGGGAGAGACCGTTCACTTGCTCCATTTCTGGGAAAGGATTCACTCAGTCATCCAGCCTGGTGATACACCAGCGGGTTCACACTGGGGAAAAACCGTTCTCCTGCTCCGAGTGTGAGAGAGGATTCACTGACTCATCCAACCTGCTGGCGCACCAGCATCTTCACACTGACGAGAGACCGTTCAGATGCTCTCACTGTGGGACTGGGTTCAGGCGTTTATCTGAACTCACCATACAGCAGCGAGTCCACACTGGGGAGAGGCCATTCACCTGTACGTGAGAAGGGATTCACTCAGTTATCCACCCTGCTGAGGCACCAGTAAATTCACACTGGGGAGAGACTGTTCACCTGTACGGAGTGTGGGAAGGGATTCACTCAGTTATCCAGCCTGCTGAGACATGAACAAATTCACACTGAGGGGAGGCCATTCAGCTGCTCCGAGTGTGGGAAAAAATTCGCCCATTCAAACAACCTGGTTCACAGCGAGTTCACACTGGGGAGAAGTTGTTCAGCTGCTCCGAGTGTGGGAAGAGATTTACTCAATCATCCCATCTAAAGACACATCAATAAATTCACACTGATGAGAGACCTTTTAAATGTCCAGACTGCAAAAAGTGCTTTAAAAGTTCTGGCGAACTGGTGTCCCATCAATTGGTTCACACTGATGAGAGACCACTTAGGTGCTTTCACTGTGGGACTGGGTTTAGGTGATCCTCTCAACTCGCTGTACACCAGTGAGTTCACATGGGGGAGTGGCCGTTCAGATGCTCCAAGTGTGGGAAAGGATTCACTCAGTCATCCCACCTGCTGACGCACCAGCTAGCTCACAATGGGGAGAGACTGTTCACCTGCTCTGAGTGAATCCCTTCCAACACTCGGTCAGCTAACTGGGTGAAACACCAGTGATTTCGTAAGTAACTGCAGTGATTGGATTTTCCTGTTAATCACATCCAGGACATGTTCATTGAGGTCTGTTTCTGCTGATGTTAATAAACTCCAGCCCTGTCATTCTGGTTAATATTCTGTATAAAAATCAAATAAACCAGTTTTGTGTTAAACACAGTGCGTTGAGTCTTTTTAATATCTCGAACACAAGTTAGTTCCTTTGAAGCACGTTCCCTCTCCTTTAAATCTGCCATCATCACTCCCTCCGCAATAAAACCAATCCTTGACCCCAATGACCTTGCAAACTATCTCCCCATTTCTCTCCACCCTTTTCTCTCCAAAGTCCTGGTCACCTCCAAAATCCATGCCAATCTTTAATGGAACTCCATGGTTCAATCCCTCCAATAAGAAAACTGCCCCTGCCACAATATTGAAACAGCTCTCATCAAAGTCAAAAATTACATCCTCTGTGAATGTGACAAAGGTAAATTCTCCCTCATTGTCCTTCTTGGCCTGTCTGTGGTCTTTGACACCACTGACTGAACCATCCTCCTCCAATGCCTCTCCACTGGTGTTCAGCTGGGTGGGACTACATGCTCCTGATTCCTTTCTTATCTATGTCATTGTAGCCAGAGAATCACCTGCAGGAGCTGAGATTATTTGAGTTACATTTTCATTGACTCACACTCGGTAAGTGATCAGGTGTCACTGAACTTTGACACACAGATGTTTCATTATCACTTTCACAGTGACCGCGTCTGACAGACCAAGTCCTTCTTTCTGCAGCAGCCCTTCTTGATCAGATCAACAGAGTAGAGTGAAGACATAGCCACTACCCAAGCTCATAGCAATAAATATGTCTGCTAATGCCCATTAAAATATAAAGCACAGCAGAACAACAGGGTGTTAGTTTGTGACAGACTTATTGAAACAGATTAATTCCCAAGAATTTGCCAACAGGTCCATTATTGCAGGATGCAAATGGTAGGAGATGGACCTTGTCATTCTTAGTTTGTAATGTCTATGTTAGCAGAATCTCACCCTCATACAGACTCACTCATTAAGTAGTCAGGTCTCACTGAACTATGACACAAGCTGTGTGTATCTATGTTACACTTATACGGACTCACTCAGTGAGTGGTCAGATCACATTGAACTATTACACAATCATATTCCAATGACTCACACAGATTGCATTTTGCAGACCATATCACTCTGGATGTATCAGACACTTTCCACAAGATTGATGTGTGATCTTGTGGTGTGGACAATAACATTGACGATGTTATTGTCCACACCACAAGATCACAGCGCTACAAACACCTGGAACTTCCTGTTAGAATGTAAATCTGGGAGAACAATGGAATGTTGCTCTGTTACAAACATATTGATAGAGATTGACTGTCAGAATGAACCAATAATTTTTACCACGTTATAGATTTGGTTTGGCGCTTGGCATTTAGCCCATCGTGTCTGCACTGGCTCTCCGAATCAGCAACTCAACCAGTCCTATTCTTCTGCCTTTCCCCCATAAACCTGTATATTCTTCCTTTTCGGATAATAGCCTAATTCCTGCCTGAATGCTTCAATTGGACCTGCCTCCACCACACTCCCACACAAAGCATTCCAGACCCTAACCAGATACTGCGTGAAAGGATTTTTCTCATATCATTGTTGATTATTTTACTGATCACTTTAAAACTATGCCCTCCTGTTCTCAATCCTTTGATGAGTGGGAACAGTTTCTCCTTATCTACTCTGTGCAGCCCCCACTTGATTTTGAATAACTCTGCCAAATATCCTCCCAGCCTCCTTTTCTCTAATGAAAACTGTCCTAATTTTTTCCAATTTATCTTCTGATGTGCTGTCCTTCCTCCCTGGAATCAAGCTTGTGAATCTTTTCTGCACCCTCTCCAATGCCTTCACATCCTTCCTGAAGTGTGCTGCCCAGAAATGGATGCAATAAACCACCTGAGGCCAAGCGAGTGACTTATACATGACCTTCTTCTCTTCTACTCTATGCCCCTATTAATAAAACCCAGGATACTGTATATTTTATTAATCACTCTCTCAATCACTCTCCTTCCACATTCAATGACTTATGGACATATACACCCAGGTCCCTTTCTCCTTCAACCCCTTTTGTATCTTCTGCAAACTTTGAAATTTTTCCCTTTACATCAAGATTTAGGTCATTAATATATATCAGGAAAAGCCCGAGTCCCAACACTGACCCCTGGGGAACACCATTACAAACCTTCCACCAGCCTAAAAAACATCCATTAACTACATTCTGTTTCCTTCCACTGAGCCAATTCCGTATCCATGTGGCTACTGTCCCATTTATTCCACGAGCTATAACTTTGCTTAAAAGTCTGTTGAGCAGCCCTGTACGAAGTGACTTTTGAAAGTCCATGTACACTATATCAAGAGCATTGCCCTCATCAACCCTCTCTGTTACCTCTTCAAAAAACTCCAGGAAGTTAAACATGATTTTCTCTTGAGAAGTCCATGTTGTTTTTCCTTTATTAACCTGCATTTGTCCATGTGACTGCTAACTTCGTCCAAATTATAGTTTCTAGATGTTTCTCACCACTGAAGTTAAAGTAATTGGCCTGCAGTTGCTGGGCTTATCCTTACACCTATTCTGGAACAAGGGTGTAACTTTTGCAATTTTCGAGCCCTTTGGCACCTGAGTCTAAGGCACAATTAAATATTATGGCCACCGCCTCTGTAAATTTCACTCTTATTTCTCCCAGGATCCTTGGGTGCATCTCTTTTGGCTCAGGTGATTTCACAACTTTAAAGTAAAAGCAAAATACTGCAGATGCTGGAATTCTGAAACAAAAGCAGAAAATGCTGGAAAAACTCAGTAGGTCTAACAGCATCTGCGGAGGGAGAACAAAACAGTAAGTCATACGGACTCGAAACATTAATTGTTTATTTTTTCATTCCACAGATGCTGTAAGACCGGCTGAGTTTTTCCAGAATGTTCTGTTTTTGTTTCACAACTTTAAGTATTGGTAACCTATCTAATATCTCCTCGAATTCAATTTTAAACCTTTCTGAATCTGAATCACCTCCTCTTTCACCATGTTCTTGGTAGCATTTTCTTCCTTTGTAAAGGCAGTTGCAAAGTATTCATTTCGACTCTCGGCTATGCCATTTGCCCCCATGTGTAAATCCTCCTTTTTGTCCCTTATCATCTCTAGTCCGAATGGCAGGAGTTGGAACTTGATCTTTCTTATTTTCTATCCCGATGCGAATTGAACCTTCCCCTTGCTTTCCCAGTTTCAGGCAAAGATTAACTGAGACGAGGTCTCTAATGGCGGCCTGATTACCCACAACCCCGTGCGCCTCAGAAACCGCTCTATCTGCCGCGGGTTGTCCGGGTGGATGGCGCATGCTCGGAGTCTCCTGCTCTCTTTGCTTGAGGTTGGTGCCGGAGAGAAGCCGGAAGCAGCGGATTGTGAGAGTGGAGAATGTTCATTGGTTCCCATCAACATGTTGACACTGACGAGAGACCATTCAACTGCTCCAACTGTGGAAAGCGATTCACTCAGTTGTCCCATCTGCAGACACACGAGTGAGTTCACACTGATGAGGCATTTTAAATGCCCGGACTGCGGGAAGTGCTAGAAATGTTCCAGGCAACTGATGCCTTATTAACATGTTCAGACTGACGAAAGACCGTTGAGGTGCTCTCATAATGGGCCTGGCTTCAGGCAATCCTCTGACCTCACTGTACACCAGTGAATTTACACTGGGGAGAGGCTGTTCTCACGCTCCGAGTGTGGCAAGTCATTTGGTTGTTCATCCACACTTCAGTGATAACAACCAGTTCACAAGTATAAAGATAAAATACTGCAGATGCTGGAAATCTGAAATAAAACAAAGTGTAGAAAGACTCAGCCGGTCTGGCAGCATCTGTGAACAGAAAAACAAAGTTTACGATTTGAGTCCACATAGACTCTTCTTCAGAAGAGTCACATGGACTCGAAACATTAACTCAAGTTGACAAGTAACTACAGTGATTGGATTTTGCTGTTAATCACATTTGGGACTGAACCATGTTCTATGGGGTCTGTTTCTGCTGATGTTAATAAACTTCAACCCAGTTATAGGGGTTAAAATTCTGGATAAAAGTCAAATAAATTAGCTTTGTGTCAAACACAGAGTGTGTCGAGTCTTTTTCATTTCTCTACAGAAGTTAGTTCCTTTTGAAGTGCTCTCTCTCTCTCCCATGCCTGTTCTGTTCTCACCTCCAACAGCAAGTGTGAGGAGCTCATGCAGCTTCTTTGTCACTAAGATTGAGTCAATCCGATCAGCTGCCTCTGCTGCTTCCCTCCCTTCCACTAGCCCACCGGGACAACTGTCTCTAAAGATCCCCCATGTCCGAGATCTGAACTTAGATCTTTCTCCAGTTTCCTATTTCCCTTCATAACCTTTCAGTGTTCATCTTGTCCATGAGACTCGCCTTCTGCTCCAGTGACCCGATTCCCACTGAACTGCTGACCATTCAACTTCTCCATGTTGGCTGATATTGTTCATGTTTTTTTCCCTCTCTTCTGGTACTGTCCCTCTCACCTTTAAATCCACCGTCATCATCCATCCTAAAAAAAGGATCTATCCTTGATACCTCCTATTTCTCATCTCCATGCTGCCACGAGGTGACATCATCCAAAAGCATCATGTTAGTTTTCACATGTACACTGACAACACCCAGCTCTACCTCACCACCATCCCTCTCCATTCCTTCACTGTTACTAAATTATCAAACTGCTTATCCAACATTCCGTACAGGATTAGCAGAAATTTGCACCTTTTAATAATTGGGAAGATCAAAGCCATTGTCTTCAGTCACCAGTACAAATTCCATTCCCTAACTCCTGAGTCCATCCCTATGAGATAACATTGGGATATGTTGTCCTATGTTTGTCAAGCCAGGAGTCTTTCTTCCTAAGCGAGAGAGAGAGGGAGAGGAGGAGCCATTCGTACAATATTCAATACACTTCTGAAGATTTTATAAGGTTATTAGGCAGTGATTTCTTACAGATCTAACCACCTTGAGAAGGGAATATCCTTATTGATTTCTCACAACTGATTTCTGACTAACCTCACTATTTCTAAGCTACGAGCTTGTTTTCCTAATTTCTTTATGACAAACCGTGGATAACATACTAAAGCTACTGGAACGATCAGAATCAGCAACACTAACCCTTGAGCTGCCACCAAGAGCAAATTTGAAAACTTTATCCACTAAATGTGTTAACTATCGACTGAGATTCATCCTCCCCACCTGCAGATCATCTCACACAATTTTAAATTATTGACATTGGTAAATACATCTGGTTCAAACAGAAGTTCATGCACGGACTTTAAAGATTCTCTAGCTCACTATTCACCTTCATCCACCTTGTGGATATTTTCTAAATCTAGAGTTTGTTTCCCTCTTCACTTTAATTTTACTCCCTCTGATAGGTACTGGTGTGTTTAATTCTATCCTGATTGTTTGAAAGCCAGTTTCTCTATGGAGTGTGTGTCAATATCTTGATGATTTAAAATGTTGTCTCATTCAATTTTCCACAATAGTCACTTCATGTTGTTCTGTTGTCAAGTAGCTGAGTATGCCTGGGTCCTGTTCTTCAGTGCAGGGTCACCATGCATTTCCACATGGCGACCTGGTAGGGATGGATCCGGAGGCTGGGTTAGATAGAGAGTGTGGGGATGGCAGATTCAGCAGCGGAATTCAAAAGGGAATTGGATCAAATACTGCAACATGTTTAGGGAAAAGGTAGGGGAGTGGGGTCAGGTGAGTTAATTCCAGAAGAGGAAGAGGCCTCCCTTTTCTGACGCAGATGAAAAATTTTTTTTTGTTTTTTCAGAGGGTCCTTAGTCTGAGGAATTTCAAGGCTGGTTTGGACAGATTTTTGGGAGAGAAGGGAGTCAATGGTTATGGGGGGCGGTGAGGGTGGGGGTGGGGACGGACAGACAGACAGGAAAGTGGAGTTGAGACCACAAACATATCAGCCTTGATCTTAACGAATGGTTGAGCAGGGTCAAAGGGCTGAATGGCCTATGTTCCTCTGACCCGGCTGAATGGTCTCTATGTGGTTTTGGGGTCTGATTTTATGGTACAGTGAGGGGCTCGAAAGACAAAATGGTCTATTCCTGTTGATATTTGTTACGTTACCAATCAAGGCAATGGTTGCTATCATATTGCCAGCAGTAGCGTATGCAAGTGGTCTCAGGCTCTGGATTTAAGCACCAGTTCCTATTAAGTCATGGATTTTAATCCCACTATTGCCAAAGTTTCAGTTGGTTTGTCTTTCAGATGTTTCATCAAATCCCTTAGAATAGGCTTGGGGTATTTGGCATATGATGTAGTTCGTCTTGGTAGGTAGAACAAGGGAGGCTGTCGTAATTGCAGGGTGACTGGGAATAGGTGGGGCTGAATGCCCTCATTCTCTGCTGTAAACATTCCATGATTTTACATGAACAACAATGACGCTAGTATAAGGCCTGCAGCCGTGGTTAAAGGGATGGGTTTTAAATCCATTGGGGCCTCTCCACGTGGGTTAGAGTCCTGCTGACTGTGGTTCTCGCTGTTCCTTTGTTTTGCTGCCTCCAGAATGAACTATTGGTTAAATGGAATCAGCACCTTCCAAACACTCCCGTGTGTTTTTCCTGCTTCACTTCCGTGTTGCTTCATTTCTATTGATCCATAAGAATTCACGGAATTTACAGTCAGAAATGATACAAAACTGAGCTAATTTGTGCCATTCTTGCGTTCTGAGAGTTTTTTCTGTCCTTAGAGATAAACCCTTGCTCGCTACCACTCACGTTGTATATTTCTGTGTGTGTCAATGTGGTTCAGTTCCCCGAGGGGTGAACACATTTTTTACAATCGCAAACCTTATTCACTTTCTTTATATATCTTCATGGTAAATGGTACAGAGAATAACAACAGGTTGAAAAGTTGCAAGAGGAGATTGACCCTTTGTGTTTATTTGAGTGGAGACTGCTTATTGACTCAGTGCCTGTATGTTACACAGCGGAGGATGATTGAAATTTTCACTGAGCAACATTTTAACAGACAATGGATTCCTTCGTTGTGATGGTGTGTTCCAGTTCTATATATGCAATTTGACAGTCAATTTCTATCCGTTGCTTTGAACCCAATCTTTCTAATAGGTTGGATGTTATGCACATATTTGTTTCAGTTTCTTGCTATATTTGAAATGAATATTCATAAATCTATTTAGTCATAGGGTCATAGAGGTCTACAGCACAGAAAGAGGTCCTTCAGCCCATCGAATCTGCGCCGTCAAACAAGTACCTAACTGTCCTAATCCCATTTTCCAGCACTAGGCCCATAGCCTTCTATGCCATTGCATTGCAAGTGCACATTCAAATACTTTTTGAATGTTATGAGAGCTTCTGCCTCTACCACTCTTTCAGGCAGTGAGTTCCAGATTTCCACTAACCTCTGGGTGAAATAATTCTTCCTCACATCCCCTCTAAACCTCCTTCACTTTATCTTAAATATATCCTCCCTGGTTATTGATCCCTCCACCAAGGGGGAATGTTCCTTCCTGTCTACTCTATCTATGCCCCTCATAATTTTATACACCTCAATCATGTCCCCGCTCAATCTCCTCTGCTCCAAGAAAAATAACCCCAGCCTATCTAATCTCTCCTCATAACTAAAACTCTCCAGCCCAGGCAACATCTTGGTAAATCTCCTCTGCACTCTCTCCAGTGCAATCACACCCTTCCTATGACGCGGATTCCAGAACTGCACGCAATATTTGGAGACACGCAATCCTTGTGTGAGAACTTACCGAATAACAGCAGGGCTGGCAAAGATTGGACAACATTTCCTTGCAGCCAAAGGACACAAAGCAGAATTATGTCGGTAATATGAGTAGAAGCAGGAAGAGAGGGAGTCTACTTGACCCTAGGTTTTCTTAAACCATTAAACCTTCAGTTGGAAGGTAACACTCTAGTGGTTCAGCCTCGGTGCTTTCACCGCCTGGGTTCAATTCTGTCTTGATGTTGTGCAAAATGTCATAACTAGCAGCCAATTTATGGTTTGAAAAAGTGTCAAATTAGACTCAAAACCTTCACTCTGTTTCTCCCCTCACATTTGCTGTCAAACCTTCTGAGAACTTCCAATACTTTCTGTTTTTATTATACTTATGATCACAAGAAATAGAAGCAGGAGTAGATCACACGGCTCATCGAGCTTGTCCCATCATTCAATTCGATCATGACTGATCTTGGCTTCAACTCCATTATCCTGCCCGTTCCCCATATCCCTTAGTCCCCCGAGAGACCAAACATCTGTCCATCCCAGCCTTAAATGTATTCAATGATGGAACATCCACAACCCTCTGGGTAGAGAATTCAAAGGTTCACAACCCTTTGGATGAAATAATTTCTCCTCATCTCAGCCTGAAATTATCGACCCTTTACCCTGAGACTGTGCCCCAGTGTTTTAGACTCCCTGACCAGCAGAAACAATCCCTGTGTCTACCCTATCAAGCCCTCTCAGAATTTTACAGGTTTCAATCAGATTGGCTTTAATTCTTCTAAACTCCAGAGAATAGATTCCAGAGACCAATTTAGTGAACCTTCCCTGCACCGTCGCCAATGCAAGTCTATTCTTTTATAAATATGGAGATGAAAACAGCACACAAGATTCCAAATACCGTCTCACCAAAACCCTGTAGCAATACCTCTTTATTCTTGCTCTCCAATCCCCTTGCAATAAAGGCCAACATGCTGATCCTGCATGCTAGCTTTCCACATTGCTTGTACAAGCACAGCCAAGTTTCTTTGAACATCAGCACTTACAAATTTCTCACATTTTAAAAGCATTCTGTTATTCTCATTTTTATAACCAAGTGAACATAATCGCACATGCCTACATTATAATCCATCTGCCATCTTGTTGCCCACTGACATGACCTTACGATACAGGTTTTGTTGAAGAGCCATACGGACCCGAAACGTTTACTTTATTCCTCTCCGCAGATGCTGTCGGACCTGCTGAGTTTTTCCAGGTATTTTTTTTTTTGTTTTGTATTTCCAGCTTTAATCTCTTTACAGTGCTGTGCTCAAAGTTTACCTTGTTACCAAATTTCATAAAAATTAATAGCAGGCCCCAGTGAGAATTGAACTCACGACCCCTGGTTTACAAGACCAGTGCTCTAAACCACTGAGCTGTGGAGCCACTTTAGCTATCCGACGCACAGTAAGTCTCCTAGTGGAACTAGGAACAGGACAACGTTCTGCATGGATAATATTTGATAGACCTGGAAATGCCTGAAAGGGAGAACAGAAAGTTAACGATGCGACATGAAAGCGGCAGAAGTTGACGTGTGTCAGTTGTTTTCAGTGATGAATGTCTGCCGCGGTAATGTGAGAGATTTTACTGCCGACTGTTTACACTGACACAAATATCACTCCTGACCAATCAATCACAACTGCTCTTTGAAGGCAGCGCGCCAGGCCGAATGGCCTCTTTCTTTGCTGTAACTGTCTACAATTTTATGTTTCCCAGCATAATTTCCCAGTCATTCCGACATTTTATTACACGCTTGGGGGAATGTACTTTTTTACATTCTCGCTTTTGAAGTCAGGACACTGAGCAAACTCAAAGTTTTTCTTAAATTCCTGAGCAGGATTTGGAACCAGACCAGTTGAACGACATTTTATTGGTGCCAATCCTTCACTGCAGCTACCCCTTAAAAACACCTCTGGTGAAAGTGTCTGAAAAATGGCAATTGTGGCCCAGATAAAGCACGTTGCAAGAGTTATAGACAACTTTCCTCGTGATTTAGAGGTGAGGATTCGGCCCTTTCACCGCCGTAGTCCGGACTCAATTCCCGGCCAGGCAATGAAGGTTTATTGATCTGGTACAAACTGTTAAAACAGGCGTGATTTACTTATTGATTAAAAACGGAAAACGCACAGCAGCTCCGCCCGAATCAGTGGAGAGAGAGTTGGAGTTTCACATCAGAGCTGCAAATGTCACACGTGGAACAGCTTCGAGAAGAAATACAGTTCCTCATGTCCGAGGGGTATCAGTTTGGACTGTTTGTATTTACAAATTCATTCTCTCGATGTGTCCATTGCCTTAACCACTCGGCCACAAGGACTCGGTGTCTGTTTAAATGTTGCTCAGTGAAAATTTCAATCTCCCTCCGCTTTGTAACATACGGACACTTAATAACTGAACAGTCTCCACTCAGAAATACAGAAAGAAAATTCCTCTTGAACCTTTTAAACCGGTTTTTATTTTCTCTGTACGATTTTAATATGAAGCCACACAAGTAAGGTGAATAAAGTGGGGATTGCTAAAAATGAGGAACTGAACCACATTGACACACACAGCGGGACACTCACAGACATACACATCGACAGTGACAGAGGCCTAAGGAGAGACAAACACCCAGAAAGATAGGATGTCTCCAAACTCGCTCAGTTTTACTCCATTTCCGTCTGCAGATTTCGTAAATCCTTGCAGATGAATGGAAATAAGAAAGCGCAGAAGTTTTTGTTTGATTCTATTTATCCGATAACTAATTCTGTTGGTCAACATCGGGAATAATGATAACCGCAGTCAGCAAAACAACATTGGGGAAACCCCGATGGATGTCAGAACCATCGCCCTCAACACTCGTCCGCTACTAACAGCACTTCCTGAGGGAGAACATGTTCATATCAAATCAGAGCATTCAGGAGATGGCGTATTGGCATTGTCACTGGGCTAGAAACCCAGAGATAAAAGCAAAATACTGTGGATGCGGGAAATCTGAGTGAAAACAGAAAATGTTGGAAATTCAGCATGTCTGGCAATATTTCTGGAGAGAGAAATAAAGTTAATGTTTCAATTCCGTGTGACTCTTCTTTGGTGTTCTTTGAAAGCAGCACACAGGGCCGAATGGCCTCTTTCTTTGCTGTAACTTTCTATAATTTGATATTTCCCAAACACCACTTCTTTCACACTTATTCTGCCATTTTATAATCCACTTTTGCGAGTGGGTTCAAAGCTCAACTACGTGCACAAGACTGGAAGGAGCCTGCGACTGTGGATAATCGGCACTCTGCACATTCCTGTCTTCAGTGTCTGGGAGAATCAGGAAGATGAGATCCCAGATTATCTTTACCATGTCATCAGCAAACTCATTCTTTCTAAAATCATTGGGTCCCACATTCTCTGTCCCTGCTTTCCAGGGAAAGCTTGGGTTCATGAACTGACTGTGTCTGCATCAAGCAGCTAAATGACCTGGTAGCTAGACGGGCAGAGGGAGCTGGAGGCGAGGCAGGGACAGAAGCAGAAACAGATGCGACATGAAAGTGTTTAGAAGTGTGTCAGTTACTTTCAGTGATGAATGTCTGCCATATGTTCCCTTGTCAGTTTCACAACAGCCGCAGTGATCAGGTTGGTGGGTTTAGGAAATTGACAGTTACACATGAGCAGCTTGTGGGGATATTTCACCTCACTGTCAATTTCATGTCCCAGCTCACAGAAACCGTTGTTGTAATTGACTGAAGAATTCATTGCATTTAAAATGGAAACATGGATAAAAGCAGCGTCAATAAATGAAACGGAAACGAAAATTTGCCAGTTTCCCTGGTGGTCTAGTGGTCAGGATTCGGCATTTTCACCGCTGCGGCCGGGTTCGATTCCCGGTCAGGGAATGCAGTTTTATTGATCTTGTGGAATTGTCAAAATGAGTATTAATTACTTATTGATTGAAAACATTTAGCAGCTCCACCAGAATCAGTTTAAGTTTAGCCTCAGAGCTGGAAATATCACACTTAGAACAGGCCGGGAACAAAGACAGAAGCGGAGTGAAAGAAGGACAAGAGAAGGGCTGTTTGCAAAGCACTGGCCATAGGGATGGTGGTGCCAGGCAAAATATGGGTGGGAGAAGGGCAAATTCTGGTGCCTACTGTTTGCATTGACAAAAATATCACTCCTGATGGATCAACCAATCACAAGACTAATTGAACGACACATTAATGGTGCCAATCCTTCACTGGAGCTCACCTCGACCAAAGAGCACTGTTATCATCAGCCTGTTATGTAACTTCGTGCAGTATATCTGCTGAACAATATAAGCTTATCACAGCTCTGTTTTCTTTACATTGAAATCCAGTGCGAAAATGCGAGAAATTTCAAAGCTGAACAACGTAGACAAGACTGGAAGGAGTGTGTGACTGTGGATAATCGGCACTGTGCACATTCCTGTAATCAGTACCTGGAGAATCAGGAAGATCCTGGTGTCTCTTTAGCCTGTTATCTGTAAACCGATCACGTTGTGTATTATGCTCGCACTAACTGACTGTGTGTGGTCAAACAGCTCCTGGAAGGGCGGAGAGAGCTGGAGGTGAGACAGAAAGAGATGTGACATGGAAGTGCTTTGAATCAGTGGTGAATGTCCGTCGTGTGCCAGTTTCAAAGGAACAGAGGTTGGTGGTTATTTGTTTGAAAGAAGCTGCACTCAACGTGCGCCGAGCCCACGACACTGAGATTAAGAGCCTTTGATCTACCAGTTGAACTAGCCGGGCACACATGACATAAGTATCCCATATTCCAACATACATGGAGATAACTGTTGCTTTCCACCTGCAGCCTCAGCTGGTTCTGAACTTCAAAGTGTAGAAGGTAATCGAAGGTTCTTGATTGGTAAGGGGATCAAAGGTTACGGGGAGAAGGCGGGAGAATGGGGTTGAGAAACTTATCAGCCATGATTGAATGGCGGAGCAGACACGATGGGCCGAATGGCCTAATTTCAGCTCCTATGTCTTATACACAAGCCCCAAGGTTGCAATACATTCCTGTCAATCGTCAATACCATCATTCACACCTTCCACTTCTTAGCTGAACCTCCTTCCAAACATCGCAAACTCCTCTTGTATCTTTCATCTTGATAATTTTCTCTGTAACATTTTCATCTGAAGCTGCACAACTAATGTGAATAAGTTTGTGATGGTAAAAATGTGTTCAGCTCCTCGGGAAACTGAATCACATTGACACACACAGAGGAACACACACAGGGATAGACACCGAGAGTGACAGAGGGCAAGGGTTTGTCTCTAAGGAGAGACAAACGCCCAGAAAGCAAGCATGACACCAAGTTTTGCTCCATTTGCACTGCAGGTTTCGTGAATGAACAGAAGGAGGAAAACGCCCGCTTGTTTTGACGGATTTTATTCAATGTAACCGACAATTAACTCTGTGGATACAGAGTTAAAACCAGGAATAATGAGAAGCAGGAAACCCCAATGGATTTGGACTCCATCGTCTAAATGACTGCCCCTATGCACAGGGTAATTTTGTTGGTATAAGATTATAGGCGGCCACAGCAGAGAAGGGAAGGAGGAAATTCGGCCCACCGTGTCCGTGCCAGCTCATGGAAGAGGAATTCAGCTAATTCAACAATCTCGCCTTTTCTCCGTCGCCATTTATATTTTTATTGTCTCTCCTCAGTGTTACTGTTAATGTGAACACCGCATTAACACTGCTTTAACCGTGAGCTGGCACTTCTTCGACCAATAGTGCAATTTTAGCAGCAGTGGGATTTGAAATCACGCCTCAATAAAGAATGAGACCTTAAACCATTAACAACCACTACAGCTGCGCTACCAAGCTCACGATCTACTCCACATCGCCTTGACCGGATCTGGACTCCATCGCCTGAACCACTCGGCCACGATGATTGGTCCTATAGATAGGTTAGTGTTGTTGGAATAAAATTATAGATGGCTACAGCAGAGGAGGAGGAAATTGGGCCCAGTCTGTCCATGCCAGCTTATGGAAGAGGAATTCAGCTCATTCGACAACCCCACATTTTCTCCACAGCCATTTATATTTTTATTGTGTCTCCTCGTTCTTCCCATTAAAGTGAAACACCGCACACACCTGCTTTAACTGTGAGCTGGCATCTTTTCGACCAATAGGACAATTTAGCAGCAGTGGGATTAGAAACCACGCCTCAATAAAGAGTGAAACCTGAAATCAGCACCTACAATAACTCAGCTGAATCATCGAGCTCAGGATGCTACTGCCCATTACTACTGAAACAGAACAGAATCAAAGCAGCATCAATACTTCATAAGGCCCCACAAGCCTCCTCCGTCACTTAATAAGATCATGGCGGATCCCCAACCTCAACACCAATTTCCCACCCGATCCCGATCGTCCTTCATTCCCTTAGAGTCCAAAAATCAGGAGAATTTTTGGATGTTTTTCTTCCATTGATCCGAGAGTTCTGTGGACACCTGGTTGAAATCAACAATAATAAGAAGCACAGTCGGTAAGATTGGAACTTTCCTGGGGAAACCCCAGTGGATTTTAAAAGCATATTTTTCACCACTCAATGAAAAGTGACACTTTCAACCACCTAGAGCCAATCTACCGAACTCAGGATATTAGTGCCCATCACCTTGGCTGGTATTGCTACTCAAATAGAACAGGAGCAAAGTAGCAGAAATACTTCATAGGGCCCCACAAGCCTCCTCCGTCACTTAATAAGATCAGGGCGAATCTCCAGCCTCAAAACCAATTTCCCTCCCGATCCCGATAGCCATTCATTCCCTTAGAGTCCAAAAATCAAGAGAATTTTTGGATGCGTTTTCTTCCATTGATCCGGGAGTTCTGTGGACACCTGGTCGAAATCAGCAATAATAAGAAGAACATTTGGTAAGGTTTGAATTTACCTGCGGAGACTCCAATGGGTTTTAGAACCACCCATTTAACCACTCGGCTACAGTGATTGACCAAGGATCCAATGCTTTTCACTCATTCATCAATAACAACATTCACAGCTTCCGCTTCTCAGCTGCACCTCCTTCCAAACATTGGGATCCATTTTCCTCAGGATTTGTTTCTGGATTTAATGTTTAGCTGCTTTGTGAACTCATTTTGAAATCAGAATCGCTTCAATATCCAACACAGTTTGAATTGCAAACCTGACGGATAAACAATGGAAAAATGTCACTCGGTAACACAAATCCCATGGTGCTCATTTTCAGATTCACAACTGTTAACTTTTCAATGAAATGAAGGAATTTTACAATGAAAAGATTTAGAAAGTTGGTGTGACTTTTATTTGTGATTCACTCACTCGGGTATTCTGTAAATGCTGCTCGGAGGTTTAGTGAACGGGATATAATCTACCTGTGTTTTCCTGAGCTCGGTGTATTGGGAGGTTTGGCCCTGGTTGGAGTACCTTGCGTCCCAGGGATGGGCAGTAACCCGCTGATTGAAGCTGCAGTCGCCGCTTTCTGCTGGCAGCGGGTGATTGGAGAGTGCGGGGCCGGAATATTGCTGCTTTTCTGTTTTTCCCTGTCTCACTCACTGTGGAGCTGAGGAAGAGAATTATTGATGTATTTGTTTCAATCCAATAACTTCATAAATTTCCAATGGGTTAGATATCGGTACATGGTCAGACTAATTGTTTTCTCATTATATTTGAAATTAATATTCGACAAAAGCCAATTACCTGGGAGCTCACTGGTTAACACTGGAACTGGCAACATTTTGGGGGTCATTCGTTTCAGCACAAGTACCCAATGACAGTCTGGAACTGTGTGATAATCAATGCTGATGGGGAGAAAACAGTGAAAGCTTCGCCCCTAGGTGGTCTCGAACCACCAACCTTTCAGTTAACAGCCAAACGCGCTGACCAATTGCGCCAGAGACTGATGCAGCCTCTAACCAGAGTATCAGTGAGTTAAAGCTTCAGATTGCTGCTACTGGAATGACAATTCTCTCGATCAATTTTACTCTTCCAAAATAAAGAGTGGGGCATTCATTGTGGATACATGGAAACAGCCTGATCCCACCCACTGCAGGCACATCCATGTCACCGGGAACCAGCTCTCCTACAACCGGTGCCGTCTCCCTTCGAGTCTTTGCGTG
This sequence comes from Cetorhinus maximus, assembly GCF_964194155.1. Taxonomy (NCBI): domain Eukaryota; kingdom Metazoa; phylum Chordata; class Chondrichthyes; order Lamniformes; family Cetorhinidae; genus Cetorhinus; species Cetorhinus maximus. The sequence continues at coordinate 263,511 of NW_027596464.1, forward strand.
TCTTGACTGTTACCAAGTATTCTGATTGTCCCGAAGCCGATATTAGGTTTGGAATTCCTGATGTGCAGAAACGAGAATCCTTTCAATAACTCAGATCAGTTAATTTCACTGAGAACATAAATAATGTCAATGTTCTAGCGTCTTAAAGAAGGGAAAGGTGCCTTGACTGTCTCTGGTCAGTCGAACAGTTCCCCCTTCATTCTTCCCTGATTCCGGTTCCCAAAGAGTTTCTAAAGATTCACAAAGCTGGAGACTGGGTTTTCTGGTTTGGTTCCTTCTCCATTTTCCCACCTGCCAACTGACAATATTTTACAAAATTTAGCCTCAATCCTCCACCTTGCATCATGTCCAGTGATGAGGAAATTCAGTTTTGTGGAGAGATTATAGAGACCAGGATTGTTCTCTTTAGAGCAAAGAAGATTGAACAGAGATTTCACGGAGCTGTTCGAAATAATGGGGGTGGTGGTGGTGGGGACGGGCGGCTTGATAGAGCAGAGAGGGAGAAACTGTTTCCACTGACAAGGGTCAGTAACCAGAGGGCTGGGATTTATGATAATTAAAGAAGACAGATTTGCATTTATATAGGGTTTTCCGGACCAGGGGACGTCTCAAAGCGCTTTCCAGCCAATTAAGGACTTTTTGAAGTGTCGTCATTGTTGTGATGCAGGAAACACGGCAGCCAATCACCGCTCAGCAAACTCACACCCCACCCCACCCCCCCACAACAAACAGCAACGTCATAATGAGCAGACAACCTGTTTCAGGTTTGGAACTGTGCTTCAGGCAGTGGCTTTAAAATCCATTAGCGTCTCACCGCTCAGGTTCAACTCACGCTGATATGCTTCTCACCTTTCATGACTTTCTCCATGTCCCTGCTGAATTCATTCAGGGTTAAGTGTATTAAAAACCTTCCACCACTGGATCGAAATCATGTGCAAAATGACAAGAACACTTTGCACTGATCTTACTCAGTCCCATGACATCAAAGGGAAGAAGGTAAATTTTGCTGGAATGGGTTGTAAGATTATCGAATGACTGTGAAGGCAGCAGCAGTGCAGATGGAAATGAAACAATTATAGAAAGAGACAGCACAGAAAGAGGCCATTCGGCCCAGCGTGCTGCTTTAAAAGAGCAGTTGTGACTGGTTGATCAGGAGTGATATTTGTCCCAGTTTGAAAAGTTGGAAGAAAAATCTGTCCCATTCCCATCCGCATTTTGCACCATCATCCCTTTAGTCAGTTTCTCTCTCATGCCTTGTAACCTATCACAGTCCTTCCCTTTTGGCCTTTCACTCCCCTCTCTCCGCCTCTGGACTTGTTTTCCACCTGTTCCATCTCTGAATGTCCAGCTCTTGTGAAAGTTCATCCAGCTGGAAGATTAACTCTCTTTCTCACTCCACAGACGCTGCCAGACCTGGTTTCTTTTAAGAAGGAATTCTTATTCACTGTGACAGTTCACACAGCGGGAAAGAAAAGGTTTCCCTGACTGGGAATTGAACCTAGGTTGCAGCGGTGAAAGCACCAAATCTTAAGCACAAAACTCTCCGACTTCCAGTGAAGCCGAGGACAGTTTTCACTCAGAAACCAGCAACTGTGATATTAACAAAGCGGGATGGAGAAAGACTCAGTTTGAGCAGTGATACTGCTGGAGGAATGGAGAGCTGGGGATCAACCATAAATGCAGCAAAGTTTAGAAAAAAAACAGTAACATCCAGCATAGGGCTGGAACCCACGTCCCTCGGGTTAAAAGTCTCAGGCTCTACAGACTGAGCTAACAATGCATAAAGTGAAAAAAAAGTGTTTTTTCACCTGGAGCCTCAGCTTGTTCTGAATTTCAAAGTGTAGAAGGTAATCGACCCACAAAAGTCCCAAGGTTGCAATACATTCCGCTCAATCATCAGTAACATCATTCACATCTTCCACTTCTTAGCTGCACCTCCTTCCAAACATTGCAAATTCCTCTTGCATTTTTCAACCCGATATTTTTCTCTGTAACATTTTAACATGAAGGTGCAGAATTAATGTGAATAAAGCTTGTGATTGTAAAAATGTGTTCACCCCCTTGGGTACTGAACCACACTGACACGCACAGAGGAACACACACAGGCACATTCACCGAGAGTGACAGAGGCCTCAGGAGAGACAAACACCCAGAAAACAAGGATGGCACCAACTTGGCCAATTATTGTTCCATTTCAGACTGCAAATTTAGTGAATGTTTGCAGATGAACAGGAATTAGAAACACAGGGCTGCTGGGGTGTTCTTGATTTTATTTAACCGATAATTAATTCTGCAGATAGCTTGCTGCAATCGGGAATGATGAGAAGGGGAATTGGTAGAACTCAAACCAAAGTCCCCAATGGACACATCACCTTACACTCAGCCAGGACTGCCCACTAATAAACTCATATTGTATAAATAATAGAATAGATATAGGGAGTTTCAGAGGAAAAAGGCCTTCCAGTCCATGCCATTGCCCCACCTTTTCCCAGTCACCCTGGGATTTACACGGCCTCTCCTCAATCTTCCGTCCGGAATACAACACTGCACAGCTCAGCTGCCCCTTCGCCGCACGGAGAATTTTTTGGAAGCGCCTTAAACAACAAATCACTCGAAAGTTTGGCAGCGGTGGGAGCTGAGCCCTCATCACCATAGAGGCTGAGACTGGAACCAACAAATGAGCTCACTCGGTCTCACTACCATATTCACATTAGACACAGCCATTGTCTTGATTGGCATTGGCACTGGATTAGCAAATTAAAAAAACTATGATCAGGAAAGGGCAGAAACCTGATTGGAGGGATTGAAACCTGGAGTTCTGGGAAAGATGGACATGGATTTGGGGGATTACAAAACATTTAAGGATTTTTGAGAGGAAAGTGAGGCTGGAGATGGGGCGGCAGCATGCAAAGATGGAGGAGTGAAGGGTTTGTTTTTATTTAAGGTCAGCAGTAATGATGGAAGATTTAAAGGAGAGGATCCCCCTCTCCCCAGTACCTGAAAAGAGAGAATCGTTGACAATGACGGCAAACATGGGGAAGTTGGGTGGTCAGTAGTTTAGTGGGAATAGGGTCAATGGAGCAGGTGATGCACACAGAGGGCACTGAGAGGGCATGAGGGGAGATGGGGGGAAACAAAAGAAAGATGTGGGTTCAGGGCTCGGACAAGGGGGATCTTTAGAGACAGTTTGTCCCGGTGGGCTAGTGGAAGGGAGGGAAGCAGCAGAGGCAGCTGATTGGATTGTCTCAATCTTAGTGACAAAGAAGCTCCATGAGCTCCTCACACTTGTTTTTGGAGGTGAGGATGAAGGAGACGGGGGAGAGGGAGAGACCTTCAAAAGGAACTAAATTATGTTCGAGATATTAAAAAGGCTCGACACTCTGTTTACCTAACACAAAGCTGATTTATTTGAATTTTATCCAAAATATATAACTGGACTGGAGTTTATTGACATCAGCAGAAAGAGACCCCAATGAACATTGTTCAGGCATGAATGTCATTAGGAAGGAAATCCAATCCCTGCAGTTACTTGTGAACACGCTGGTGTGTCAGCAGGTGGGATGACCGAGTGAATCTCTTCCCACACTCAGGGCAGGTGAATGGCCTCTCCCCAGTGTGAACATGCTGGTGCATAAGCAGTGTGGATGACTGAATGAATCCCTCCCCACACACAGTGCAGGTAAACGGCCTCTCCCCAGTGTGAATGCGCTTGTGTTTCAATAGGGTGGATGAATCAGCAAATCCCTTTTTACATACGGAGCAGGTGAACGGCCGCTCCCCAGTGTGAGCTCGCTGGTGTGTCTGCAGGGTGGATAACTGAGTGAATCCCTTCCCACACTCGGAGCAGGTGACTGGCCTCTCTCCAGTGTGAGTGCATCGATGAATTTCCAGCTGGGATGGTCTATTGAATCCTTGCCCACAGTTCCCACATTTCCACAGTTTCTCCCCAGTGTGAACTCGCTTGGGCTTCAGTAGAGTGGATGCATCAGCAAATCCCTTTTCACACACAGTGCAGGTAAACAGGCTCTCCCCAGTGTGAACCTGCTGGTGTGTCAACAGGCTGAATAAGTGAGTGAATCCCTTCCCACACTCAGCGCAGGTGAATGGCCTCTCCCCAGTGTGAATTCGCTTGTGTTTCAGTGGAGTGGAAGAATCAGAAAATCCCTTTTTACACACAGAACATGTGAATGGCCTCTCTCCAGTATGAATGTGCCGATGAATTTCCAGCTGGGATGGGTAACTGAACCCCTTCCCGCAGTCCCCACATTTCCATGGTTTTTCTCCAGTGTGACTGCACCTGTGTTTTGACAGGCCAGATGATCGGCTGAAGCCTTGTCCACACACAAAACACGTGTACGGTTTCTCCCCACTGTGAACGGTGCTTTTTCCTTCCATGTTCAAAATCCAACGATAAATTGGGCGACTCTGTCAGATCCTGATGTGATGTTTGGCTTCAGTTTCCCGACTGCAAATCCTCCCCTTCTATTACCCTGTGAAATTGATTTAAAACAGAAAAAATGGAGTGAGAGAGAACCCACAAAAACACAAAGGCAGGTTGTGAAATTGAGCTGAATGAATCTGAGAATTTGTGGGGCCGGCACGAGGAAAAAGTGACCATGAAAACTGCTGGATTGTCATAAAAACCAAACTGGTTCACTAATGTCCTTCAGGGAAGGGAACCTGCCATCTGGTCTGGGCCTAAGCAAGACTCTGGCCTTTATGAGATGAGGGAATGAGAGACCGAGAGAGAGAGGGAGATGGGAGAGGAAAGGTTGAAGGAGAGGTATGTTATACATCTACAACTTGACCAGAACTTTGACAGAATCTCCCAAATCCTCAACCTCCACCACCTAGTAGGACCAGGGTAGCAGGTGTTTGTGACACACCATCATCTCCAAGTTCCCCTCCACGTCACACACCGTCCTGACTTGTCTGACATCCAGTCCTGGATGAGCAGCAATTTCCTTTAGTTAAATATTGGGAAGGCTGAAGCCATTGCCTTCAATCCCCGCTACAAACTCCATGCCCTAAACACCGACTCCATCCCTCTCCCTGACAACTGTCTGAGGCTGAAGCAGACTGTCAACAACCATGGTGAAATATTTCATCCCAAGATGACCTTCCAGCCACATATCCACATCATCACCAAGACCGCCTATTTCCACCTCAGTAATAAAAACAGAAAATGTTGGAAATACTCTGGAAAGATACAAAAATGATGGGTTGGGGTCAGTGGAAGGGCGATTTGATGGTGGAGGCAAGGGATGGGAGAACAAAAGGGAAGGTCTGTGCTCGAGTGGATTCACCTCAGTAATATCGCCCGACTTTGCCTCTGCCTCAGCTCAACCATTTCTGAAACTCTCATCCATTTCTTTGTTCCTCTAGACTTGAATATGCTGACACTTACCTATCCGGCCTCTCACATTCAAGCTCGATAAACCTGGGATCATCCAAAACTTCACTGTCTGTATCGCAGACTCACAGAATTGTTACAGCAAAGAAGGAGGCCATTCAGCCCGTCCTGTCTGTACCGGCTCTCCAAATGAGCCCGAATCTTAGTGCCATTCCCCCACCTTCTTCCCATAACCCTGCACATTCTTCCTTTGCAAGTAATAATCCAATTCCCACTTGAATGCCTTAATTGAACCTGCCTCCACCACACTGTCAGGCAGCACATTCCAGATCTTAAACATTCGTTGTGTGAAAAAGCTTCTACTCATGTCTCCATTGATTCTTTTTTCAATTGCCTTAAATCTCTTCCCTTTCATTCTCAATCTTTCCACCAATGGGAACAGTTTCCCCTGATCTACTCTGTCCAGACCCCTGATGCTCTCCCGATCTACTCTGTCCAGACCCCTGTTGATTTTGAATACCTCTAATCATAACTAAATAAATTTTAATCACATCAAGTCCCTTCCCCCCATCGCCACTCTGCTCATTGAACTACACAGGCCCCCGGTTAAGCAGAATCTCAATTTTTAAATTCACATCCTTGGTTACAAATCCCTCCATGCTCTCTTCCTCTCTATTTCCAGTCACACAGATGTTTAAAATCTTATCCCATATGCAAAACAGATAAACCTTATTCCTTCCGCATTCAAAGGCCGATGGCATTCAGGTTCCGAGGAGTTGAGTGACCCTGTCAGATTTTATTTTGATTCTTGATTTGAGTTTCCTGTCTGTAAATCCTCCCCTTCAAATATTCTGCAAAAGAAATTTACAAGATCTATATCAGACGGAACAAACGTTTCTCTTGGTTTGAGTTTACTGTGTGTAAATCCTCCCCTTCGAACCCCCTGTAAAAGGAGTTTCCAAAATCCATCCCTGAGTGTCCAGGATAGAAATGCACAACATTCTCTCCTCCTGCCACCTGGACCAGGATGACCGCGCATGCGCTCTGCTGCACATTGCCCCCTATAAAGATGGCGGCCGTTACCCCGGGCGGGGCGAAGGGAGAAATCCAGACTTTTTCGGCCCGTTCTCTGCAAACACAAGACCGGTACCTTGTTATTTGGGGTCTGCGGCCTGCACTGTGTCTTTATGAAGCCTCCCTGCCCACTCAGCTGACTCTATTCCTCCTCAGACACCCACTAACTCTGTTAGTTTACTCCACTCGACATTCATCATCCACTCTGAGCAACTTCAGTCACAGACCAGCACTGCGCATGCTCATTAAACAGACGAAATGCGCATGCAATAAACACACACACACACACACACACGCACACAGGCACGCAGAGTAATGCGCATATGCAGGGAGCTGCTTTAATGAGGATAGGGCACATTCTGCCCTGCAGCGAATGCTGGGTGACCACCCCGCCATTCAAAGGCGATAATGTGCAACAGAAACATATCAGAATACGATGCTAAGGGGGAAAGGTATAAACTTCTTGAATAAATCGATGCAGTGACCAAATTGGCCTGGCCTCCACCATAATTCTCTCCTGGATGTAATGAACAGCAGAACCAAACCCTACAGTTAGACCTGAACTCAGTGGAGTCTCAGGAGTTGGGCTGAGCTGGTGATCTTTTGTTTTCTCCCAAACATGCAATATTTAACCTGCCTCTTGCCAGCAGCGATTCTCTGACTGTGGATCAAATCCTTTGAATTTTTAAAGTTGGAATGTTAACTTGTGGGCAAACTGAATAAAGCCCTTTGCACTCATGAAGTATCTGAATGGCCTCGCACCAGTGAGACTGTCTTGCTGTGTCAGTAAAAGGGATGATGAGCAAATCCCTTTCCATTTCCAGCTGGTGAATGATCTGTTTACAGTTTGAGTTGGCCTATATGTTTTCAGCTCAGACATGGATCTCGAAATCTACTGGTATTCCTCCCTAACAACAAAGAGCAGGAGCAGGCCATTCGGCCCCTCAAGCCTGCTCCACCATTCAATAAGATCATGGCTGATCTGAAAGTAACCCGAAATCTATATCATGCCTACCCCCGATAATCTATCACCCCCTTGCTTACCAAGAATATATCCACCTCTGTTTTAAAAATATTCAAAGACTTTGCTTCCACAATCTTTTCAGGAAGGGAATTCCAAAGACTCACGGCCCTCTGAGAGAAAAAGAACTTTGCTTCAGCTCCGTTTTAAATCGGTGACCCTTTATTTTTAAACAGCAATCCCTAGTTCTAGATTCTCCCACAAGAGGCAACATCCTCTCCACATTAACCCTGTCAAGTCCCCTCAGGATCTTATATGTTTCACTAAGGAGTTAAAGAAACGCAAAATACTGCAGGTGCTGGCTATCTGAAATAAAAACAGAAAATGCTGGAATTCTCAGCAAATCTGTTAGCGTCTGTGGAGAGATAAACATACTTTTCATTTCAGGCCTGTAACCTTTCATCAGAACTACACTACATTTGAACTGTTAATTTTTCCTCTCAATCCAAAGATACTGCCAGGTGTAGTCAGGGAACTCAAGAAGAAAAAGAAAATCCCACTGAGGAATGGAATCGAGGAAAATGAAGGGTGAAATGCCCGACTGACCAGAGACAGTCAAGGCATCTTTCCCTTCTTTAAGACACTGGAACATTGACTCTGACGTTATCAGTGAAATTAACTGATCTGAGACATTGAAATGATTCTCGTTACTGCACATCAGGAATTCAAACCTACTATTGGCTTCGGGACAATCAGAATATGTAGTAACAGACAATACAGGGGAAGGCTTTAAGGGAGACGGCATTAGGAGAGCTGGTCACTGAGTACTTGGGCTGCAAAATAATATTCCCAAAATGGTGCCAGATCTACTGTTATCCAGTGAACTCCCACACAAAAAGCAAACACACAAACACATATAATGAGAAAAGATTTGAGCCAAATAAATAGCATCATCGTACCCATTAAAAATCTAGGAAATTATTGGATTCAAACAAACCCATCAATTATGCTGTCTTCCTCAGCTCCACAGTGAGTGAGACAGGGAAAAGCAGAAAAGCAACCCGGGCTAAACCTTCCCATACACCGAGCACAGGCTCAGGGAAACGCAGGTAGATTATATCCCGGTCACTAAACCTCCGAGCAGCATTTACAGAATACCCAAGTTAGTGAGTCACAAATAAAAGTTACACCAACTTTCTAAAGCTTTTCACTGTATTTGTTCTCAAGTGTAAGATTTGCAGCTGAGGCAAAGCTTCAAACCTCATTCCACTGATTCCGGTGGGGCTGGTAAATGTTTCTAAGAAATTGTTTTAACAACTTCACAAGATCAATAAATCTTCATTCCCTGACTGGGAATTGAATTATGAGAGCGTCGAATCCTAACCACTAGACCACCATACTAGCTGTCCAACGTACTTTCGGTTTGGCTTATCTACAGCCTTTGCCCTTTTTTTCATTTCAGTTGAGGTTTAGGTTCAACAAAAAACGACTTCTTCAGCCAATGAAAACAGCGATTGCTGTGAGCTGGAACATGAAATTGACAGTGAGGTGAAATAGTCCCACAAGCTGCTCATGTGCAACTTTCAATTTCCAAAACCCTCCAACCTAAATGCTATTGGTCCAATGAAAGTGCCGAATCATAGTCACTGTGCCACGAGGGAAACTACCAATAAGGCTTGAAATTTGACTTATGGAGACTACTGTTTACATGTTTTTTTTTTTCATTTCAGATCTTTTCCACCAGAGACAACTTGCTCCGACCAAATGGTCTGTTTAGGTTGAACACAAATGACTTCTTCACCAACCATTGCTGTTAGCTGGAACATGAAATCGATACTTTCTCCCTTTAAGACAGTTCTTAAAGCTTCCACCTTTGACAGAGCTTTTAGTCATCTGACCGTATATGTGGCTCAGTGTCACACTTTGTAATATAATGATCCTGGGGAACGCCTTGTGACGTTTCATTACGTTAAACGTGCTTTATAAATATAAGTTGTTGTTGTAAGGCATATATAGAAAGGGCCAATCTCCTCTTTTATCTTTTACGCTGCTGCTTCTCTCTGCAACTTTTTAACACGATGTTGCACAACTAATGTAAATAAAATTTGTGATTTTTAAAACGCTTTCACCCCTCAGGGAACTGAACCACATTGACAATCGCAGAGGAACACACACAGAGAGATATGCACCGAGAGTGACAGACGCCTAAGGGGAGACCGAGGCGTAGAAAGCAAGGATTTCAGTAACTTGGCTCAGTTTTTGTTCGATTTCCAAAAGCAAATTTCCTGAATGGAAATCAGAAAATACATGTGCATTTGGATGGGTTTTCTTCTATTGAAATGATAATTAATTCGGTTAAAATCACAAAAGGTAAAAACCTTAGTCAGCAGGATGTTTATATTTACAACAAAGGTAAATGATTGCACTTCCACTCACATTTAAATAAACACGCTTGGATAATGCTCTTGCCTGGTTTCAAACTGCTGCGCTATCACATGTGAAGCAAATATGACCCCCACTCGCCTCTACAAACCCTGCGCTGTAAAGAGCCCAATGGAGCTGTCTGGAATGTTAAGCGGTGACGTCATGCAGCAGCACTTTGGGTCTTTGTTTTGAAGAAATGGATTCGGCTGTTCTCATTAGGAATGCTGGAGACAGACTGATCAACAATGTCCTCATCAAATGGCACAGCGCAGTAAGAGGACCTCCACCCATTCTCTCTATGTCAGTTTTGTACAAAGAGCTTTATAATTAATCTCAATTTCCTTTCTCTTTCTCCTTAACCCTGTTTTTTCTCGCTTTCAAGCCATTTTCCAATTCCCATTTGGAAATTCAGAGTTAAGAAAACCAATATTGAAAGCTTCAGCTGGTTCCTCACCTGAGCAAATATGTCAGGCTTGGTTTTCCGGGCACTGACGTTTGCAGTGCTTTATTTTGGTCGGAAGAACAAGGCAGTATAATTTTCAGGGTGACCTGGAATCAATCGGGCCGAATGTCCTCTTCCTCTGCTGTAGCCATCCCAAGATTTTATATGAACAACATTAATACTCGTTGAAGGCTCATTGTTGTGGCCGAGTGGTTAAGGTTGGATTCAAAACCCATTGGAAATCTCCCCACATAGGCTTGAATCCTGTCGACTGCGCTGTTCCCTTTTCTTCCCTTTCGGTGCCTCCAGAATAAATTATTGATGAAATGAAGTCAAAAACCTTCCAAACTCTCCCGTGTGTTTTTCCTGCTTCACTTCCATGTTCCTTCATTCCCGTACATCTACTATCATTCACCAAATCTCAAAATGAGCACCGTGGGATTTGTATTGCACAGTGACTCGCTTTCCTGTTTCCAAGATAAATACTTATCCTGTATAAGATTCCATTCCCAGATCTAAATTATTTTAAACCAATTAAACTATCTGTTTAAGCATGTGATCGAACCGGACCTTTGGATATCTGTAACAATCATTTATCCCTGTTCTACGAAGAGGGACAATCTGTAACAATTATTTATCCCTTAGTTCTGATGAAGAGTCATACGGACTCGAAACATTAACTGTGTTCCTCTCTGCAGATGCTGCCAGACCTGCTGAGTTTTCCAGGTATTTTTGGTTTTATCCCTGTTCTGTAACAGACTCGGTTGGCAGTTTGAAGAGGAAACGTAATGAGAATGTAGACATAAACTCAGAAATAATAAGGACATGCTGAATCAGAATAAACGTCTTTTATAAATTCAATATGAAATCAATTGTGTAAATAAGTAATAATTATATCAAAACCAGTATCAGGAACCTAAGTCCAACTCACCATGTCATTGGGTCAGAGAAACTATTTTAATTAAGGCAAACTGTGCATGGATTCTGCAGAAACTGCTTCTTCGGAAGTGAATTGGACAGTTATTGAAGTGGATAAACATCATGTTTATGAAAAGAGAGAAGTAAATTGAGACTAATTGGTTCCTCTTCACAACAGAAGCTGGCACAGGTCGGTTTAGTGGTTAGGATTCAGTGCTCTTACCGTCGTGCCCCGGGTTTGGATAGATATGATGATCTAATGATTTTCCAACATGTTGTGCCATTTGATGATGGCATTGTTCATCAGTCTGTCTCCAGCATTCCTAATGAGAACAGCTGAAATCCCTTTCTTCAAATCAAAGACCCAAAGTGCTACTGCAGGACTGCATTATAATCAGGGGTATGGGGTACTGTCTCCTGCTGTGTTTCTGTGGTGTAGTGGTTATCACATTCGCCTTGCACAATAAAGGCGCCCTGGTTGGAGTCTGGGGCAGAAACGTTGTCAAGTAGTTGAATTGTTCCTGTTTACTGTGGAACATTAACTGAACGCAGTATCCTACAACCATGTTATGCTCTCTCTGCATCATTTCACAGAATAAACACTCAGCAAAGTAAATGTACTTTTAAACTGGCAGCGGGTGAGTGCGGGCCCGGATATTGCTGCTTTTCCCTGTCTCATTCACTGGAGAGCTGAGGAAGAGAGAATAATTAATGTTTATTTAAATCCAATAACTTCATAAATTTGGAATGTGCAATGGTACATGGTTGATCAGTTGTTAAATTATATTTGAAATTGATCCTCAGAAAAAATCATGACTGTTGGAAATCATTGGGTAACAGGAGAGGTTGCAATTTCTTTTCTTTCTTTTGTCGCTTAAGGACCCAGTGTCACCCTGAACTGTGTGACAATGAATGTTGTTTGTGTTTTACATAAACGTGTCATTTTGTGGGAGAAACGTGCCTCTGGTGAAAGAGGCCTGAAATGAAAATAGAAGATACAGGCATCAGGCCAGGTTGTAACACTTTCAAGTATCATCCCTGGTGGTCTAGTATTCAGGATTTGGCACTTTCACCGCTGCGGCCTGGGTTCGATTCCCGGTCAGGGAACGGTGATTTACAGCCCTCGTGCAAATTGCTAAAATTTAGTTGATTAAAACCTCAAAACGCATAAAAGCTCCGCCAGAATCAGTGGAATTTTGCATCAGTGCCGGAAATGTCATCCGTGCAACAGGTCAAAACCAAATACAGAGGTGAAGAAATGGAATGAGTGAAGGGTTGTGATAGGTAGCATAGCACCAACTGTCGGGATGATGGTGCAAGGCAAAATATAGAGGTAATAGGGGAGCTTTTACTGTTTACACCGGCACAAATATCTCCCAGATCTGCTTCCAACTCTCGTGTTAAAGGAGAAGAAAACTTCTCGCTGAATCTTCCACTTTTTTAACTGCACCTCCTTCCAAAAATTGCAAACTCCTCCTGCATCTTCCATCCTGATATTTTCCTTTGTGACATTTTGATATGAAACTGCACAACTAATGTGAATAAAGTTTGTGATGGGAAAAATGTGTTCAACCCCTCGGGGAACTGAACTACATTGACATAGACAGAGGAACACACACAAACACATACACCGAGAGTGACAGAGGGCAAAGGAGAGGCAAACACCCCGAAAACAAGGATGTCACCAACTTGGCCAATTATTGTTCAATTTCATATTGCAAATTTAGTGAATGTTTGAAAACGAACAGAAATAAGAAATGCGGAAATGATTGAATGGTTTTTATTTCAATTAACTGATAATTAATTCTGAAGGCAGTTTGCTAAAGTTAGGAATTGCTGATGATGCTTTCATTAGTCTCTGTGGCGCAATTGGTCAGCACGTTCAGCTGTTAACCAAAAGGGGGACATTCATTGTGGATACATGGAAACATTCTGATCCTACCCACTGAAGACACATCCATGTCACTGGGAACCAGCTCTCCTACACCCAGTGCCGTCTCCCTTCGAGCGTTTCTGTGTCTTGTCTGTTACCAAGTATTCTGATTATCCCGAAACTGATATTAGGTTTGAATTCCTGATTTGCAGTAACGAGAATCCTTTCAATGTCACAGATCAGTTAATTTCACTGATAACATTAGAATCAATGTTCCAATATCTTAAAGAAGGGAAAGGTGCCTTGATTGTCTCTGTTCAGTTGGACAGTTCACCCTTCATTCTCATCGAATTCGATTCCTCAAAAGGGGCGTCCTTTTTCTTCTGAGTTCCCTGACCACATTTGGCAGCATCTTTGTATTGAGAGCCATAATTAACAGTTCAGATGCAGTGCAGTTCTGATGAAATGTTGCAGACCTGAAATAAAAGCTATGTTTCTCTCTCCACAGACGCTATCAGATCTGCTGAGAATTCCAGCATTTTCTGTTTCATTTCATATAGCCGGCATCTGCAGTATTTTGATTTTATTTAAATGATTTGTGCTAAGAATGTGGAATCCATGACCAGTAGACTCCGAGATCCACGTTTGACTGGAAACCGTATAGGTAAACTAACAATGTTAACATATTGTTCACCAGTTGGAAATGGAAAGTGATTCACCATATCAACTCATTTACTGAGACGGCAACACAGTCTCCGTGGTGAGAGACCATTCAGATCCTTCATGCATGTGAAAGGATTTATTCAGTTAGCCCACCAGTTAACACTCGAGCTTTAAAAGTTCAAAGGATTTGATCCACAATTGAAGCATTGCTACTGGCAAGACACGGTTTCAATATTCCATGTATATTCAAGAAATATCATCAGTTCACCCCATCTGCTGAGACTTTAGTGAGTCCAAGCCTAACTGTAAAAGTTTGTTCTGCTGTTACTAGTTACATCCAGGAGAGAATTGTTGTGGATGTCAGTGCAATTTGGTCGCTGCATCAGTTCACTCAACAATTTTATATGTTGGCCCTATGGCCCCCATAGTATTCTGATCAGAGGACATAGATTTTGATTCTATATATCGACGCTCAATGGCGGAGCGGTCACCCAGCATTCGCTTCGGCTCAAAATGTGCCCTATACTCACTAGAGAATCTAAATGCGCATGCGCAAATCGGCTAGTTTTTGGAGCATGCGCGGTGCTGGTCTGTGACAAGCTGTTTAGAGTGGGTGAGAGAATGTCGAGTGGAGCAAACTAACAGAGTTAGTGGGTGTGTGAGGAGGAATGGAGCCAGCGCAGTGGGCAGGGAGCCTTCATAAAGACACAGTGCAGGCCGCAGACCCCAAATAACAAGGTACCGGTCTTGTGTTTGCAGAAAACGGGCCGAAAAAGTCTGGATTTCTCCCTCCGCCAGGCCCGTGGTAACGGCCGCCATCTTTATAGGGGGCAATGTGCAGCAGGGCGCATGCGCGGTCTCCGCGGTACAGGTAGCAGGAGGGGTGAACTGGACTGACAGGGATGGATTTTGGAAACTCCTTTTACAGGGGGTTCGAAGGGGACGATTTACACACAGCAAACTCAGACCAAGAGAAATGTTTCCTTCTTCTCAATTTCTACCCTAGGCTGATAGGAATGGATTTTGAGTACTCCATTTATAGGATGCTAGAAGATGAGGTTTTGCAGGTGGGAAATTCAAACCAAACATCACCTCAAAGTCTGATAGAATCACTCGATTCATCAGGACCTGGATATTATCGGCCTCTGAGTGTAAGCAATAAGGTCTAGGTCATTAGCACTCACTGTGTAAAATTTCTTCCTCATATCTCTCCGGTAGATCTTGCCCAAAATCTTGCCCAGTTACAGGATTTATTAACATCAGAAGAAACAAACCCCAACTGTCAGAATGAACAGAATCCAACCCCAGCAGTCACTTGTGAACTGGCGACATTCTCAGCAGATTGGACAATCAATGAAATCCCTCCTCACACACGGAGAAGGTAAACGGCCTCTCCCAGTGTGAACTCGCTGGTGTCTGTCTTGGAGGGGATGGTTTTCCCGTTCACCAGTTGTCCTTGTCCTTCCAGGCGGTGGGGGGTGTGGGTTTGGGAGATTCTGTCAACGTTCTGGTTGAGTTTCAAATGTTTGAAATCTATGTTATTTTCCTCTCCTGCACCTTTCTGTCTGTCTGTCTCTCATTCTCTCTCTCTTTCTCTCTCATTCTCTCTCTCTTTCTCTTACATCTTTGATGGCAACAGGACACATTAAGAGAGCAGTTAGCAAAGTTAATGGGATGTTGAGTTTCAGAAACAGAGCTATTGAGTACAAAAGTAGGGAAGCTGTGCTAAATCTTCATAAAGCTCTGGTTAGGCCACAACTTGTGTCGGTCCAGACTGGGTGGCAGGCTCCCTTCCCTGAAAGACATTCCAAAGAACCCTAGACCCAGAGAAAAGTTACGGCACAGAAACAGGCCATTCAGCCCATTTTGCCTGCGCCGGCCAAAAAAGAAGAAACTAGCCAATCATTCAGATACTGAAGCAGCCCATGTCCGAAGCAGCAAGACGTGGACAATATCCAGGCTTGGGCTGATAAGTGGCAAGTAACATTCGCACCACACAAGTGCCAGGCAATGACCATCTCCAACAAGAGAGAATCCAACCATCGCCTCTTGATGTTCAATGGCATTAACATCACTGAACCCCCCCCATTATCAACATCCTGGGGGTTACCATTGACCAGAAACTGAACTGGACTAGCCATATAAATACTGTGGCTACAAGAGCAGGTCAGAGGCTAGCAATAGTGCGACAGGTAACCCACCTCCTGACTCCCCAAAGCCTGTCCACCACCTACAAGGCACAAGTCAGGAATGTGATGGAATACTCCCTACGTGTGAGGATGGGTGTAGCTCCCACAACACTCAAGAAGCTTGACACCATCCAGGATAAAGCATCCACTTGATTGGCACCACATCTACAAACATTCACTCCCTCCACCACCAACGCACAGCAGCAGCAGTGTGTACCATCTACGAGATGCACTGCAGAAATTCACCAAGGCTCCTCCAACAGCACCTTCCAAACCCATGACCACTATCTCTAGATGGACAAGGGCAGCGGATAGATGGGAACACGTCCACCTAGAAGTTCCCCTCCAAGTCACTTACCATCCTGACTTGGAAATATATCGCCGTTCCTTCACTGTCGCTGGGTCAAAATCCTGGTACTCCCTTCCTAACAGGACTCTGGGTGTATCACTGTGGCCTTGATGTCAAGGACAGTGACTCTCTCCTCACCTCAGGAGTTCAGCTCTTTTGTCCATGTTTGAACTAAGGCTGTAATGAGGTCAGGAGCTGAGTGGCCCTGGCGAAACCCAAACTGGGCGTTAATGAGCAGGTTATTGCTAAGTAAGGGCTGCTTGATAGTGCTGTCATTGACCCCTTCCATTACTTTACTGATAATCGAGAGTAGACTGATGGGGCGGTAATTGGCCGGGTTGGATTTGTCCTGCTTTTTGTGTACCTGGGCAATTTTCCACATAACTGGGCAGATGCACTTGTCCTCTCCAAAAGTATTAGCTCACATCTTTCAGGATTGAACTCCGTTTGCCACTTCTCCGCCCACTCAACCATAAGATTGATATCATTCTGGAGACAACAGTTGTCCCCTTCACTCTCAACTACACGGCCAATTCTTGTGTCATCTGCAAATTTCCCGATCATGCCTCCTTCCTAAGGCTTAGTCACCAGAAGTGGACGCAATACTCAAGTTGTGATTTAACCAGAGGTTTGTAAAGATTCAGCACAGCTTCCCTGCTTTTGTACTCAATTTCACCGTTTATGAAGCTCAAGATCCAATTTGCTTTGCTAACTACTCTCTTAATCTGTGCTGTCACCTTCAAAGATCTCCGCACATGAAGTCCCAGCTCCCTGTACACTCTTTAGAACTAGGCCATTAATCTCTATTGCCCCTCTCTGTCCCTTCTGCCAACATACATGACCTCCTATGAGGGTTTCAATGATCAGTGAATTCCCTTCTCTCACACACGGAGAAGGTGAACGGTTGATTCCCCAGTGTGAACTCGCTGGTGTGTGTCTTGGAGATGATGATTTTCCCTGCACCAGCTGCTGTTGTGCTTCTAGATGGTGGGGGTTGTGGGTTTGGGAGATTCTGTGATTCTGGTTGAGTTGCAAATGGATGAATTGCATCTCCTTTTTCCTCTCCTCCACCTCTCTCTCTCTCTCTCTTTCTGGCTCTCTCTCTCTCTTTACCCCCCCTCCTCCCTCTCTCTCTCTTTTTCTCCTCCAGTAGAAGCCAGAGTCTTGTGTTGGCCCAGACCGGGTGGCAGGTTCCCTTCCTTGAAGGACATTAGTGAACCAGTTGGGTTTTTATGACAATCCAGCAGTTTTCATGGTCACTTTTTCCTAGTGCCGGCCCCACAAATTCCCAGATTCATTCAGCTCAATTTCACAACCTGCCCTTGTGTTTTTGTGGGTTCTCTCTCATATTTCCTTTTCCTTGTTTTAAATTAATTTTTCCAGCATATTGCAAAGGGAGGACATGCAGTCAGGAAACTGGCATCAAACGTCACAGAATCTGACAAAGAGTCATTCGATTCATCAGGACCTGAATATCGTCGGCCTTTGAACATGGAAACAAAAAACACTGTTCACTATGTGCAGAAACTGTGGAAATGTGGGGACTGTGGGAAGGAATTCAATGGCCCGTCTGAGCTGAAAAAGCATCAGCGCACTCACACTGGGGAGAGAGCGTTCACCTGCTCCGTGTGTGGGAAGGGATTCACTCAGTCAGCCCACCTGCTGACACACCAGCAACTTCACACTAATGAGAGACCTTTTACATGTCCTTACTGCGGGAAGTGCTATAAGGTTCCGGGGAGCTGATGTCCCATCAACTTGTACACACTGATGAGAGACCGTTCAGGTGCTCTCACTGTGGGACTGGGTTCAGGCGAGCATCTCAACTCACTGCACACCACCGAGTTCACACTGGGGAGAGACCATTCACCTGCTCAGTGTGTGAGGAGGGATTCACTCGGTCATCCCACCTGCTGAGACTCCAGCGAATTTGCAAACAGCTACAGTGATTGCCTCTCCCCTGTCTCCTCCATCCTCACCTCCAACAGCAAGTGTGAGGAGCTTGTGGAGCTGCTTTGTCACTAAGATTGAGACAATCTGATCAGCTGCCTCTGCTGCTTCCCTCTCTTCGATTAACCCACCGGGACAAACTATTTCTTAAGTTCTCCTGTTTTAGGGCTGAACTCACGTCTCTGTCTAGTTTCTCTGCGATTTCCCCCTTGGGCGGGTTTCCTATTCTCTCTCCAGATTGGACAATCGGTTGAAGCCTCATCCACACAGAGGATTGGAAGAGTTGTGTGAGTGGACTGCCTAGAAAATCCATGAGAACTTTCTTTGTTTCTTCTGCTCTTTAATGTGTAATTTATACTTAATACTGACTACAATCTGACTTTTAAGTCATATTTCATTGATCTTGATTTTGGATTGATTGTTAAAGTAAAAGGAATAAGAAATGAAATCTTGTCCATTGGTTTTCTTGTTGGGGTCGTTTGGTTAATTTGGTTCATTGATCTCCACAGGGAACAGAACATGGTGGATACATTGGATTTAATCTTCCAGAAATACTTAGATTCTGGAACTATTCCCAAGGATTGGAAGTTAGTAAACATCACCTCACTATTCCAGAAATGGGAAAGAGAGAAAATGGGGAAGTTTTGACCAGTTAGCGTAACATCAGTCATTGGCAAAATGCTGGAATCTATTATTCGGGATGTGGTAACAGGGCATTTAGAAAACCATTAATTGATCAAGCAGAGTCGGTACAGATTTCTGAAAGTGAAATCATGTTTGACAATCTGTGTGGAGTTTTTTGACGGTGTAATGAGTAAGGTGGATAACGAGGAAAACGGTTGATGTCGTGTATTTGGACTTTTGAAAAGCATTCGACAAGGAGCCTCACAAGAGGTTATTACACAAAATTAGGTTTTGCGTGATTGGGGTAATATCTTAGTATGGATTGAGAATTGGTTAAAGGGTAGAAATCAGGCAGTAGGAATAAATGGGACATTTTTGTGTTGGCAGACGGCAACTAGCAGGATACCACAAGGATCAGTAATTGGGAATCAGCAATTTACAATCGATATCAATGACTTGGATGACTGAGTGTAACATATCCAGGTTTGCTGATGATACCAAGTTAGGTCGGAAAGTGAGCAGTGAGGACACAGAGTCTGCAGAGGAATGGAGACAGGCTGGATGTGTGGGTAAGGACATGGCAGATGGAATACAATGTGGTGAACTTATCCATCTTGGTTGGGAACTTTTTAAAAAGGCAGAAAGTTTTGAATGGTGAGAGCCTGGGAAATGTTTGCATTCAGAGGTTTCCTCGAACATGTATCACAGGAAGTTAACATGTTGATCCAGCAAGCAATTAGGAAAGGAAATTGTTTGAGAGCTTTTAAGAAGAGGAAAGAAAGAAAATTACAGCACAGGAACAGGACCTTCGGCACTCCAAGCCTGCGCCGATCATATTGCCCGTCAACTAAAACATTTTGCACTTCCGGGGTCCGTATCCCTCTATTCCCATCCTATTCATGTATTTGTCAAGCTGCCTCTTAAACACCACTATCGTACCTGCTTCCACCACCTCCTCTGGCATCGAATTCCAGACACTCACTACCCTCTGGATAAAAAACTTGCCCCGCACATCACCTTTATAGTTTTCTCCTCTCATCTTAAATCTATGCCCCTAGTAATTGACTCTTCCACCCTGGGAAAAAGCTTCTGACCATCTACTCTGTCCATGCCACTCATAATTTTGTAAACTTCTATCAAGTCGCCCCTCAATCTCCGTCGCTCTAGTGAGAACAATCCAAGTTTCTCCAACCTCTCCTCATAGCTAATAACCTCCAGACCAGGCAGCATCCTGGTAAACCTACTCTGCACCCTCTCCAATGCCTCCATATCCTTCTGGTAATGTGGTGACCAGAATTGCACGCAATATTCCAAGTGTGGCCTAACCAAGGTTCTATACAGCTGCAGCATGACTTCCCAGCTTTTGTACTCAATACCCCTGCCAATGAAGGCAAGCATGCCATATGCCTTCCTGACTACCTTATCCACCTGAATTGCCACTTTCAGTAACCTGTAGACCTGTACACCCAGATCCCTCTGCCCGTCGATACACTTAAGGGTTCTGCCATTTACTGTGTAATTCCTGTCTGTATTAGACCTTCCAAAATGCATTACCTCGCATTTGTCCAGATTAAACTCCATCTGCCATTTCTCCGCACAAGTCTCCAACCGATCTATATCCCATTGTATTCTTTGACAATCCTCTTCACTATCTGCAACTCCTCCAACCTTAGTCTCATCTGCAAACTTACTAATTAGCCCAGTTACATTTTCCTCCAAATCATTTATGTATACCACAAACAGCAAAGGTCCCAGCACTGATCCCTGCGGAACTCCACAAGTCACAGCTCTCCATTCAGAAAAGCACCCTTCCACTGCTACCCTCTGTCTTCTATGACCAAGCCAAGTCTGTATCCATCTTGCCAGCTCACCTCTTATCCCGTGCGACTTTACCTTCTGTACCAGTCTGCCATAAGGGACCTTGTCAAAGGCCTTACTGAAATCTATGTATATAACATCAACTGCCCTTCCGTCGTCGATCATCTTTGTCACTTACTCGAAAAACTCGATCAAGTTAGTGAGACACGACCTCCCCTTCACAAAACCATGCTGCCTCTCACTAATACACCCATTTGCTTCCAAATGGTAGTAAGTCCTGTCACGAAGAATCTTCTCCAATAATTTCCCTACCACTGACGTAAGGCTCACTGGCCTGTAATTTCCTGGATTATCCCTGCTACCCTTCTTAAACAATGGAACAACTTTGGCCATTCTCCAGTCCTCTGGGACCTCACCCGTAGCCAGTGAGGATACAAAGATTTCTGTCAAGGCCCCAGCAATCTCCTCCCTTGCCTCGCTCAGTACTCTGGGGTAGTACCCATCTGGTCCTGGGGACTTATCCACTATAATATTCTTCAAGATGCCTAACACCTCTTTTTTAATCACAACATAATCCAGGCTATCTACACACTCTTCCCTAGACAAATCGATCGCTAAGTCCTTCTCTTTGGTGAATACTGATGAGAGTATCTCTCCCATTTCTTCTGGCTCCACAGATTCCCACCTCTGTCCCTGAGTGGGCCCACCCTTTCCCTGGCTACCCTCTTGCCCTTTACATATGTATAAAAGGCCTTGGGATTTTCCTTAATCCTGAGTGCCTTTATTCCAAAGGGACGGGAGTACACGAGCAAAAAAATCTTACTATAATTTGACAGGGCAGTGGTTCGGCTTCAGCTGGGGACTGTGTGCAGTACTGGTCTCCTTATCTAAGGAATGACATACTTGCCCCAGACGGAGTGAAACAACTCTTCACAAGACTGGTTCCTGGTATGAGGAGATTGTCCAATGAGGAGAAATTGAGGAGACTGGAC